>NW_013543286.1:304749-313589 GCF_000499545.2 Eimeria tenella | reverse complement strand
AATAACAAGGCCAACAAGGGCAGCTGAGCTTCGGCCTTACGGTCTCCACTATCCTCTCCAAGTTGCTGCTGCTGCTGCCGCTGTTGCAGCTGCTGTTGCTGTTGCTGTTGCTGCTGCTGCTGTTGTTCTGCTGCTGCTGCTGCTGCTCACCAATCAGAGAGGACGTTCCCACCTTCAGCACCACTGTGAGGCTCTCTCGCCGAAATGCTGTTAGCAAATTGCTGCTGCTGCTGCTGCTGCTGCTGCTGCTGTCGCAGCTGCTGCTGGTGCTGCTGCAGTTGTTGCTGCTGCGGTTCTTGCTACTGTGAAACGCGCCGCTGCCAGTGTGTTGTGAAATCGGGGGGGTGCTGCTGTTGCTGCTGGCACTAGTGCTGCTGCTGCTGCTGCTGCTGCGGGTGCAGCCAGCTGCGTTTGCTGCGATCTCCATTCTGCTGAGCAGCAAGAGGCGTTGGGGTGTACGTACAGCTCGTGTGTGCAAGAAGTTCTGCTGCAACACGAAACAACGGCTGCTGCTGCTGCTGCCGCTGCTGTTGCTGCTGCTGCCGCTGCACTTGCTGAGGCAGCAGGCTATATAAACAGGCCTTCAAGATTAAATAGATGAGCAGCAAATGTGTGTGCGGCCCAGCAGACTTGTGGGGTCTGGCATGGCGAGACCACTGGTGCTGCTGCTGCTGCTGCTGCGGCTGCTGCTGCTGCTGCTGCTCTTGCTAATTCTGCTGCTGCTGCTGTTGCTGCGAGACAGCAAAGGCAAGACAGATGGGCAGCAAAACTCTCTCTCACTAAATGAAAGTTAACCAATAAGCAGCATTTCCACAGTCACCTTGGGGCCCTTGGGGTCCAAAAGCTAGGGTTTAGGGTTTAGGCTCTAGGGTTTAGGGTTTAGGGCTTGCGGTTCTGTGAAGCCGTGTGTGGGTCCTAGTGTTTAGGGTTTAGGGTTTACGCTCATGTCTAAATTTCTTTTTGTCTTCAGTTACTTTTGATTTAAACGGCATTTATTATTATACTAAGGGGTTTAGGGTTTAGGGTTTAGGGTTTAGGGTTTGGCTATCCCACGGTGGCGGTTGGTCTCGGGAGCAAGCGGCGAACGGAGGCGAATAGCCCTCCATAATTTATTTATTTATTTATTTATTTATTTATTTATTTATTATTTATTTATTTGTTATTTTATTCTTTATTTAAATTAATAACAAATAAAACAAAAAGCGAAAGAACAGAAGCCTCGTTGCTCCCGCCGCCGCCCAGTCACGGCAGCAGATCCAGCAGCAACACCTGCTGTCCGTCTCAGCTAGCTAGCCAGCTAGCCATTTAGCTAGCTAGCTAGCTAGCTAGCTACCTAGCTAGCTAAATAGCCACCTGCCACATCAGCAGCAGTCGAAATGGCCAGCTAGCCAGCTAGCTACCTACTTCTCCACGCCTCCGCAGGCGGATAGCTAGCTGCCTGGCAGGCTACCTAGCTAGGCAGCTAGCTAGCTAGCTAGGTAGCTAACTAGGTAGCTAGCTAGGTAGCTTGCTAGCTAGATATATAGGAAGCTAGCTAGACAGTTAGCTAGCCAGACGCTGCCGCAATGGCCTGCAGCTAGCTAGATAGCCAGCCACCTCCGCCACCACCGAGCTAGCTGCTGCTGGACTGCTCCTCACCCACAAGCCACGCACCAGCGCACTACTAGCTAGCCAGCTAGCTAGCTAGCTGGCTAGATAGATAGCTAGATAGACTAGTGGCTAGCTAGCTAGCTAGCTAGCTAGCTGGCTAGCCGAAGGCCAGCTCTATAAAGCACAGAGTGTCGATACACCTCGAGCCGTTTGGGCTGTGTTGGGGTGTACGTACACCCCAAGCACTTTCTGAAGTATTCAAATTATAAAGCTGTCTTTCGCCTTGGCGGCAGCTAGCTGCTTGGCTAGCCAGCTAGCTAGCTGCTTAACTAACCAGCTAGCTAGCTCCTTAGCTAGCCGCCTAGCTAGCTGCTTAGCTAGCTGCCTAGCTAGCTACTCAGCTAGCTGCTTGGCTAGGCAGCTAGCTGCTTAACTAGCCAGCTAGGTAGCTGCTTAGCTAGCTGCAGAGCTAGCTGCTTAGCTAGCTGCCTAGCTAGCTGCCGCGTACCAAGCTGCCTCACTAGCCTCCCCGGCGGCCGCTAGCTGCACAAGCTGCTGCTGCTGCCGGTGCTGCTGCTGCAGTTCTGCAGCAGCAACTCGAGGCCTGCGTGGTCCTGCAACAAACTTCTGCAGCGCGTTGCTGCAGCAGCTGCTGCTGCTCCCACAAGAAACGATTCAGGGGCTTTAACAGCCTCTTGCTGCTGCAGCTGCTACTGCAACTGCTGCAACAGCTGCTGCAGCAGTTGCTGCAACAGCTGCTGCTGCAGCAATTATCCCTTACATGCCCACGGGGGCATCATCAAGCTGCACAGAAGGCGCAGCGGCTGAAGAAGGACTGCTTAGCTGCTGCTGCTGCTGCTGCTGCTGCTGCTGTTGCTGCTGCTGCTGCTGTTCATGGGGCATCTCTGACTCTGGCGGGGTGTCTGTACACTGGCGCTGCTGCTCTATTTCTTGCGTCCCTTCCTGTGGCTGCTCCGCCAGCAGGGGTTGCTGCTGCTGCTGCTGTTGCTGCTGCTGTTGCTGCTGCTGCTGCTGCTGTTGCTGCTGCTGCTGCTGCTGTTGCTGCTGCTGCAGCTGCTGCTGCAGCAGCAACTGCTGTTGCTGCTGCTCTTGCTGCTGCTGCTGCTCCTGCTTGGGAGCTTCCTTCACTAGTTTCCGGGGAGGCCGTCTTGGGTCTTTCTTGGGTTTAGCACGAACTACCTTCTGCTGCTGCTGCTGCTGCTGGGGTTTCACTGCGTACTGCAGCAGCTGCTGCTGCTGCTGCATATGCTGGTCCATACTGTGCGACAGAGCGAGTTGCTGCTGTTGCATTAGCATCTGTTGCTGCTGCAGCAGTATGTGTTGCTGCTGCTGCATCCCGGGCAGCGCCAGCATGCGTTGCAGCAGCAGCTGCTGCTGCTGGTCCGCCCCATTAGCCAAGCTCCGCTGCTGCTGCTGCTGCGGCAGCAGCAGCATCTGCGGTAAATTCTGTGGCTCTTCTTGGCCTGCAAAACGCCGCAGCAGCTGCTGCATGAGCTGCGCTTGCTGCTTCTGTCCATCTGCAGCAGCAGCAGCAGCAGCAGCAGCAGTAGCAGCAGCAGGTTGTCCCTCCAGCTGCGCGCTAAGGCGCTGCGCTTGCTGCAGCAGATGCAGCTTCGAAGTCTCAATCTTCTGCCTTTCCTTGATCAGCAGCAGCCGCTGCAGCAAGAAAACAGCAGCAGCAGCAGCAAAAGCAATGAGCTGTAGCACCACAGCAGCTGCAACACCAGATCCCATATGAATCCAAGCGCAAGAACTCATGCAGCAGCACAAGCAGAAACGGCAGCAGCAACAGCAAAAGCAAAACAACAGCAACAGCAGCAGCAGCAACAGCAGCAGCAGCAGCAGCAAGGCACCTGCTGCAGCTGACGGTGCACGTAGAGCACTTGCTGCTCCTGTGGGCTTATTTCGTCTAAAATCCTCGAGTGCTGCAAACAAAAAAATAAAAAAGAATTAATTATGAAATAATTAAATTAATTATTTAATTAAATTCAATTTTAAAATAACTTCACTTTTAGGGAAGCAGACAAGCAGCAGCAGCAGCAGCAACAGCCTCCGCAGCAGCAGCGGCAGAAACAAAAATAGCAGCAGTAGCAGCAACAAGGTGAGTAGCAGCAACAGAAGCAAGGTGAGTAACAGCAGCAGCAACAGCAGCAGCAGCAGCACCTCGGGACAGAAGAGCAGAGGCTGCGCTGGAGCTGCTGCTGCTGCTGCTGCTGCTGCATCAACTGCGCAGCTGCTGAAGCAGAAGCGGGCCCCACACAGAAGAGCGCAAAGAGGATGCATGCGTTTGCTGCAGTAGCTGCTGCTGCGTGCTGCTGCTGCTGCATCTCGGGAAACAGCAGGAATGTCTTCGGTAAGTTCTGCTGCTGCTGCTGCTGAGCCAGCCAAAGTGGCTAGCTGCCGCACCCAGCTTTCTGCTGCCGCTGCTGCTGCTGTTGCGGACGCTGCTGCTGCTGCTCCTGCTCCTGCTGCTGCTGCCGGCAGCAGCAAGCGGCAGCAGCAGCGGTACATCAGCCCCCCCCGTCTCCCGCACACGCTGCACACATTTTTGCTGCTGCTGCTGCTGCTGCTGCTGCTGCGCATGCTGAGCGCGAGCGCTGGATCTCCCGCCGACGCCCCCGCCCCCGCTGCTGCCGCTCCCGCTGCTGCTGCTCCCGCTGCTGCTGCTCCCGCTGCTGCTGCTCCCGCTGCTGCTGCTCCCGCTGCTGCTGCTCCCGCTGCTGCTGCTGCTGCTGCTGCTTCGTGGGCCTCGAGAAGCCCCAAAGCAGCAGCAAGAAGATCACAACCCCACACTGGAGAAAGCTCAGGTGTACAGACAACCTTCACTGGGGGGGAAGGAGACACAAAGGCGCAAAACGCATGCACGAAAGAGGGGCTGTAGCTGCCCCCCACCCGCTGCTGCTGCTGCTGCTGCTGCTGCTGCTGCTGCTGCTGGCGGAAGCCGTGGGCCCCCCGCCAAAAAGCAGCACTAGCAGCAAATGGCTGCGCCGTCTTGAAGGCCCCGCCCCGCCGCGGGCACAGCAGGCAACCCACCTGCGCACCCAAACCCTAAACCCTAAACCCTAAACCCTAAACCCTAAACCCTAAACCCTACATCCTAAACCCTAAACCCTAAATCCTAAACTCTAAAGCCTGTGTTATTGACACGACAAAGCTAGCCTTCAGCTGCAAATCCTTCACGCTGCACTCGACGCGCTAAACCCTAAACCTTAAACCCTAAACCCTAGACCCTAGACCCTAAACCTTAAAGCAAATCGGGCCCTAGGAGAGACTACTGAGTTCGACTGCAGCAGCATGGAGGAGAAAAGGTCTAGGGGCTAGGGCGTCGGTAGGGTTTAGGGTTTAGGGTTTAGGGTTTGGGGAGGTTACTTGTTTGGGGTTGATGCCCCACAAACAGGGGTCGCAAAGAAAGCGCCTGGGATCTCTGGGATCGTTGGGATCGTTGGGATCGTCTCCTCCCGAATTGGATCCCAGGACGAATCCCCCGTAGCAGTCGAGGTGTACAGACACCCCACACCCCACACACCGCTCCAAAGACGCACCCGCAGCAGCCTCCTAAACGCAGCAGCAGCAGCAGCAGCAGCACAGGCAGCTACAAGTTTAGCGGGAGCGGCTGCAGCAGCAACAAGGCGCAGCGACACCAGCAGCAGCAGCAGCAGCAGCAGCAGCAGCTTACGCGCATGCAGACAGCGCACAGATCGTCTGCGTAAATGTCCTCTGCCATTGGGGTGTCTTCGCGTGCTGCTGCTGCTGCTGCTACAGCTGGTGTTTCCTTTGGTGCTGCTGCGGGGGGCGCTGCTGTTGCTGCAGGCTGGGGAGCTGCTGCTGCTGCTGCTGCTGCTTCTGTTGCTGCTGCTTCGGCGTCCACCGTGCGCTGCCTGAGGCTGCTGTTGTTGCTGCTGCTGCCTGCGGTTTTGTTCTTGCTGCTGCTGCTGCCGCCGCTGCGCTTGGTGCTGCTAGCTGCAGCTGTTTTCTCTGTCGCAGCAGCAGCAGCAGCAGCAGGCTGCTCTGCAGCAGCAGCACCATAGGGCGGCCGCGACAAAGTCAAACCCCCCGAAAGCGAGGCCCTCTCGAGGCGGATTTGCTGCTGCTCCGCCTGCTGCCTGCAGCAACAGCAGCAGCAGCAGCAACAGCAGCACCAGGAGTCACAAGACGGGGAAAAAAAGGAGGGAAAGAAGACAAGAAAAGCAACAAGAGACAAATGAAGGGAGTGAATAAAATGAAACAAATTAATTTATCTATTTGATTAATTAATTAAATTTATTTATTTGTTTATTTATTTTAATTAATTTAATTAATTAAAAACACACCTGTGGGCTGCGAAGGCCGGGGTGTGCTGCGGGCAGAAAACTTCGATGAGCAGCTGCTGCAGCAAGGGGTCCTCTGTGAGGCCTATCCTGCTGCTGCTGCTGCTGCTGCTGCTGCTGCTGCTGCTGTGTTTGGCTTCTGTGCCTTCTCCCTCTGGGGCCTGGACTGGGACCTCCTCATCGAGATCGATGACCCTCTGCTGCTGCTGCTGCTGCTGTTGCTGCTGCTGCTGCTGGGTGGAGTCTGCTGCAGCAAAGGGCCTCTGGCTGCAGCACACGCGGACGTAGAAGCCATTCAGCCAGGCGCAGTACGGATGAACGAATTTGTTGCAGCAGCAGCTGCTGCTGCTGCTGCTGCTGCTGCAGCGCTTGACAACTCCTACGTCAACACGGCAGACGCAGCAAATAGCAGCAGGGGCCCCCGACCAGCAGACAAAGCCCTGCTGCAGCCAGCGCACCTCCTGCCTCTGCTGCTGCTGCTGCTGCTGCTGCTGCTGCGTTGCTGCTGCTGCTGCTGCTGCAGAAGGCACCCCCGCCAAGCACCAGGGCTCCAGCCGCAAGGTGTCTAGACACCTCGCTGCTGGCAGCAGCCACAGCGCGCACTGCAGGTGCAGCATTTCAACACTGTCGCTTTTTGCTGCTTCTTCCGCGTCCCAAAACCCCTGCTGCTGCTGCTGCTGCGGCGGCTGCTGCTGCTGCTGGAGCTGACTGCGGCGCAGCGAGAGGGCCCTTTTGAAAGCCCCCCCCTTCCTGCCGCAGACGCAGCAAACTGCTGTTGATAAGCTGAAGCTGCTGCGCTGCTGCTGCAGCCCCACAAGTCTCTTTTCCCAGTCGCAGCGCATGCAGAGCCAGCCCTCGCCGCTTGGCGCAGCAGCAGCAGCAGCAGCAGCAGCAGCAGCAGCAGCAGCGGCCGCGCCCCGGGAGCCGCTCAAGCTGTACGGGATTGCGCAGTAGCAGTGCCGGTGTACAGACACCTGGCAGCAGCTGCAGCGCAGCAAACGATTCACTGGGCTGCTGCTGCAGCACCAGCAGACGCAGCAGAAGCCCCCGCTGTCTCCCAAACCCTCGCCATCACCCCCCCCGTCGCCGCTGCTGCTGCTGCTGCTGCTGCTGCTGCTGCTGCTGCTGCTGCTGCTTTTGCGCTTGGGTTCGCTGCTGCGGTTGCTGCTGTCGTTCCCGAAGGCACCAGAGCCGCCCCACTGTCTGCTCTCTGCTGCTGCTGCTGCTGCTGCTGCTGCTTTGGAGCCGCCTGCAGCAGCAGCACCTGCAGCAGAGGGTCTCTGGCCGACGCGCTTGATGCTGCCAGCAGCTCTTCCTGCGTTGCTGGCTGCTGCTGCTGCTCCCTCCCCGCCGCTGCCGTTGCTGCTGCTGCTGCTGCTGCTGCAGGGCTTGCTGGGAGAACACTCGCCGCTGCAGTAAAGGCTGCAAAGGTCTCTGTGGCCGCGGCGCATGCAGCTGACAAGAGAGCCCCAGCGAGCAACAGCAAAATAGCGGCGCAGCAGCAGCAGCTCTGCTGCTGGGGATTCGGAGATGCGGGGGGGCAGCAGCAGCTGCTGCTGCTCCAGGCGGTCCAGCAGCAGCGCGCGGTGCAGAGATAGCTGCTGCTGCAGCAGCAGCGCCCCACACGCTGTTGCTGCGTGGTTTGCTGCTACGAGATCTACGCTGCTGCCGGCGGGAGGCAGCAGCCGCTGCAGCATTGCTGTTGCTGCTGCTCCCGAGCCGGCTGCTGTTGCTGCTGCTGCGCCCTCCGCACCTGCAGCAGCTGCTGCTGTTGCTGCAGCAACAGCAACCTCCGGAGACAGCAGCAGCAGACCTGCCAGCTGCACTGTGTCCCTGCTGCCCGCAGCAGAAGCAACGCCGACACCGCCTGCAGCAGCAGCAACAGGCAGCAGCATCCCTCCTGCTGCTGCTGCTGCTGCTGCTAGTGCCTTGCTGCTGCTGCTGCTGCTGCTAAGACTCGCGCTGCTTCGCGAGCCGCCAAAGGAAGAAGCAGCAGGCAGCAAAGCACCTCCAGCCACGCGGGGGGAGCTAGCTACCGCAGAAGTGCATGCAGGTGCAGCAGCAGCAGCAGATCCTGCTGCTGCTGCTGCTGCCGTAGACAGCGGGCCAGGTGGCGAAGCTGCTGCTGCTGCTGCTGAAGAGGCTGGCAGCGAGAGCGAGGACGGCTCTGTTGCAGTGCTTGGCTTCTGGGCGGGACCCTCCTCCTCTTTCTGCTTCTGCTGCTGCTGCTGCTCTTGCTGCTGCTGCTGCTGATGCTGCTGCTCCTGGCCATCAGTAGCAAGCAGATCCTCCACAGTTTTTAACTCCATGAAGTCTACATACACCCTGGGGCTTCGGCTGCCACTCCTACTGCTGTTACTGCTGCTGCTGCTGCTGCTGGTGCTACTGCTGCTGACGCTGCTGCTGCTGCTGTCTCCGGGGTCTGGGCGGAAGGCAGCAACTCTGCGCCTCAGAAAAGCTGCGGTTTGTTTGCTGAGGAGCTCTATAGACTCAATTTCAACTTCCATCTCGTCTGCTGCTGCTGCTGCAGCAGCAGCAGCAGGCGCTGCCTCTGCCGCGTCTTCTTCCCCGTGCTGCTGCTGCTGCTGCTGCTGCTGCAACTTAGCCTCTTCTCTGCGCAGCAACGAGTCGTAAGCCCTGATGACTGCATGCATTGCATGCGCGTCTCTTGCTGTTGCTGCTGCTGCTGCGTAAACATCCACCATTTGCCGCTCTTCAGTCAGCCTTGCTGCTCTTTCTGCTGCTGCTGCTGCTGCTGCAGCAGCAGCAGGCGCCTTGCGGCGCCGCACAGCTGCCCATCCCTGAGCAAAGCCCCAGTCCAGCAGCACCACTGCCCTTTCTTCTGCATCAGGGCCTCCCTCTGCTGCTGCTGCTGCTGGTGCTGCTCCAGCTGCTGCTGCTGCTGCCGGTGTAGCTGCTGAG
>NW_013543286.1:232165-304649 GCF_000499545.2 Eimeria tenella | reverse complement strand
CTGCTGCAGCTGCTGCTGCGCCTCTTTGGCCGCCTCCTTGCCAATAAACCCCTTTTGCAAAGCACTAAAGGCTCAAGAGTGTTTCGAAAGAAAATTGCAGCCGAGTGCAGCATGAAGGCCGGACGCGGAGAGTTGTGCCCCCCCTCCACCTGCGCCGCAAACCCTAAACCCTAAACCCTAAACCCTAAACCCTAAATCCTAAACCCTATGTTCTCAATCCTAAGGTGAGGAGCTAATGATAACGTCTACTTTGAGCAATCTTTGCAGTTAATAGCACGGAACAAAGGAGGGCGCTTTTGCGCACCCAGCCGTAAACCCTAAACCCAAAACTCTAAAAACTTAAATCCTAAACCCTAAACCCTAAACCCTAAGCCCTACTTCAATTAGATTTTTGTCGCCTCCATAAGCGCTGTAGAGGTCCTTAACGTGCTGCGGAGAAATAAAATTGTCGTCGCGGCCGTACACAAACAACGCTGCACCCAGAAGCCAAACCCTAAACCCTAAACCCTAAACCCTCAAGCGTTGCAAACGCAGCCAGAAAAAGTGTTGTTCTGGAGCCTAAAAGCTCTGCAGCCTAAACCCTAAACCCTAAACCCGAAACCCTAAACCCTTAAGCTTGAGCATCAAGGCCAGTGCAGGCCAGGCAGCTCAACCCTAAACCCTAAACCCTAAACCCTAAACCCTTCTTGCCTGGAATGAAGGCCTCTGCCACGTGGTCTATGGGAACGATGAGATTAATGTCGAAGTGAGCTTTTGTCGTTATGGAGTTTCTGACCTGAAGAGAAAAACAAAAAAGTGTTTTTTATTTTCTTTTTATTTTTTGTTTTTTTTGATTATTTTTTTTCTTCTTTTTTGCCTCTCTCTTTGTCCCGTCTTGTCTTTTGAATTATCTTTCTATATTTCTCCTCCACATCAATTTCGTCTGCAGTGCATCCGTGCTGTTGCTGCTGCAGCAAAAGTACGCTGCTGCTGCTGCAACACCAGCCGGTTGCTGCTGCTGCAGCGTGCAACAGTACTGCTGCACTTAAAGCCCCTAACTCTCTGCGGATTTGCCTGCTGCTGCTGCCGCTGCTGCTGCCGCTTCTGCTGCCGCTGCGGCTGCTGCGTTTGCCGCTTCTGCTGCTGCTGTCGTCCTGCTGCTGCTGCTGCTGCTGCTGCTGCTCACCATAGACAGCAGCGCAGCAAGCAAGAAATGCGGCAGCGCAAACTGCAGAGCGACGCTCGCGAGTTCTTCGGCGAGGCGCCGCAGCGAAGCAAATGGAGAGTCCAAAACCTAAAACAAAAATAAATTATTTAATTTAACTTTATCAATTAAATTAAATTAATTTAATTGATTTTAATTAAATTAATTAAATTGAATTAAATCCAATTAATTAAATTGAATTAAATTCACCAAATTTGTAAAGTGGAATTGGGCGAGATGGGTGAAGTGGCGGTAGAAGGAAACGCGAGGCAAAATAAAATTCAAAAATATATAAAGTTTAAAATAAAATAAAATAAAATAAAATAAATAAAATAAATAAAATAAGATAAAATAAAATAAAATAAAATAAAATGAAGTAAGACAAAATAAGTGAATAAAATAAAAATGAGGCAAAGCAAGTCATTTCAATTAACTAGAAAGCCCCAACAAAACTTGGAGCTGTACATGCACTCCCGGGTGCACGTACACCTCGGGTGTACGTACACCCCACACCTGCGCCTCCGAGGTGTACGTACACCTCCGGTGTACATACACCCCACAGGAGCGCGCCTCCGGGTGTACGTACACCTGGCGAGGCGCCCGTAGACCCGGAGACTCGCCTCCGCGGGGTGTACGTACACCCGGGAAGTGCCCGTAGACCCGGGCCCCGCCTGCGGGGTGTACGTACACCTCGCGAGCTGCGCGTACACCCCAAGATTCGCCTTTCCGGGGTGTACGTACACCCGGGAGGTGCCCGTACACCGGGGACTCGCCTCTGCGGGGTGTACGTACAGCCGGGAGGCGCGTGTACACCTGGCGGCCCTCGCGTGGGGTGTACGTACAGCTGGAGGCTCACCACGCCGCCTATGGAGGGGTCTCTGCATGCATGCAGCAAAGCCGTGACGGCGCCCATGCTGCGGCCCCACAGCCCCACAGCCGACACGGTGTCTAGACACCGCAGGTGCTCCACCACGGTGTCCACGTCGTCGCGCTCCCACCACCCTGAAGGCCCAAACCCTAAACCCTAAACTCTAAACCCTAGCCCGCGAGCCCGAGCTCCAGACCCCAAACCCCAAACCCTCGAGTCTGGAATGAAGAGTCAGCTGCACCAAAGGCTTCACAGGAACAAAAGCAAACACGAAGAAATGCTGGGGCCAGAGGCAGAACCACGCAAACCCTAAACCCTAAACCCTAAACCCTAAACCCTAAACCCACCCAAGCTGATGTAGGGCCCGTCGGACTTGCCGCTGCCGGAAAAGTCAAAAGCAAAAACAGTTATGTTTTGTGGCAGCAGCACCGGCAGCGCGGACACTGCAGATACACCCCAGCAGTTCCCGGGTGTACGTACACTGCAGATACACCCCAGGTGTACGTACACCCGAGCAAGCGCTGCTTCCAAACACTTCATTTTCGTCTAAACCCTAAAGGAAACCCCAAACCCTAATCTAGAGTTTCAAAGCGCGGGAGCTCCCGCAGAGAAGCAGCTCCTGATGTCTGCAGGTCGCTGCGGCGGAGGGTTTAGGGCTTAGGGTTTAGGGTTTAGGGTTTAGGGTTTAGGGTTTAGGGTTTAGGGTTTGGGGTGCAAGGCCGAGGGTTTGCCGATTAGGGTTTAGGGTCTAGGGTTTAGGGCTTAGGACACACTGGCTTCAATTCGAGAAGAACAGTTCCCGTGTAAGTAAACGACGCAGGGGAGTTTCTTTTTTGAGCGAGACCTGAACAAGCCCACGTAAATCCTAAACCCTAAACCCTAAACCCTCATCCGTTTGCCTTGAGCTTAGGGCTTAGGGTTTAGGGTTTAGCTCCGAGGGGCTGTTTCACATACGACAAAACAGGCTCGAAGTGGCTGCACTGAAGCCGCATGTTCCTTCTGTTGACTAATTCCAGGTCTGAGACAAACCCCACAAACCCTAAACCCTAAGTACTAAACCCTAAACCCTAAGCCCCACGCGTTGGCCAGCCTTTTGAATCATCTGTCCTTGCGTCCTCCTGTACGCCATACTTTCTACAGTGTGCACCCTAAACTCTAAACCCTAACCCACAACTCTAAACCCTAAACCCTAAACCCTAAACCCTAAACCCTAGGCTTGCCTGTGCGTTTGTACAGCCTTCCCGCCATAGTGAAGAGGGGAGGGCCCAACTCTTCTTCTTTGTAATTATCTCTCGGGGGCCTAATGATGAAGTTCACCAGCTCCCCGTACTGTTCAGCCGCGCGCATGCTCAAACCCTAAACCCTAAACCCTAAACCCTAAACCCTAGGCCCTAAACCCTAGACTAAATCAGGGAGCAGAAGGGACAGTGTTCGACGGAAACGCACCTTGGAAAATATCGCCGCCATTTTGAGTCGAAGCTTTGGACTCCAGCTTCAAACCCCAAACCCTAAACCCTAAACCCTAAACCCTAAACCCTAAACCCCACGGCCTGCGCTCGGTCTGGGCCGTGAGGGGGGCTGGCCAGGGGCGGCTAGCGGCTGCGCTACAAAAGAAAAGAAAAGAAAATGACTGTCAGCCTTTCCATGAGACGTTGAGGGTTTGTAGGGGTAATTGGGGTGTACGTACACCTGGAAACCAGCTGCAGCAGCTCCTGGCGAGGCGGAAGCGCAATGGGAAGTTCAGAATTGCCTTTGCTGCTGCTGCTGTTGCTGTGCTGCTGCTGCTGCTGCTGCTGCTGCTGCTCCCGGACTCTGCTGCTACTGGATCTGGGGTTTGATTTCCCTGCAGCGCGGGACCCTGGGGCAGCCGGGAGCAGCAGGGGCCCCCGGGAGGCAAAGGAAAAGCAAAAGGAAAGAAAATGAAATAAAATTTGAAAAGAAAAAGGGGAAAAACGGTGGTGGTGTTCAGGTGTACGTACAGCTCGCGTGGCGCCTGCAAGACCACTGGGCAGCGGCGGCTGATCAGTTTCCTTCCGTTTATTTTTGGCGATTAAAGTCTCATTTAATTCATTTTTCCACTTTAATTCCATTTAATTCATTTATTTCCGCAAACTTTTCACGCATGCAGCGGCCAGACGGGACCTGCGGCATCGCTCTCCACCAGGGGCCAGCAACGCCCGGGACCGCCTCCATTGCGTTGCTGCTTCTTTACTTTTCCTTTTCAATTTATTTATTATAATTCAGCAATTTTCAGAATAAACATTTAGACAAGAGAAGTTTGGGGTTTGAGGCTGCGGGCGCGGCGCTGACGCCTCTGAGGGTTTAGGATTTAGGGTTTAGGGTTTAGGGTTTGGGGTTTACGGTTTGGGTTAAGGGTTTTCGAGCTGGAAAAAACCGCCTCAGCGCCGCCAATTCAAAACTAGTGCTAAAAAGGACTTTTAAAACTCTTAAACATTCATTTATCCCGCAAAGAGCAGCAGCTCGGGGGCCCTTTCTTTCTTTCTTTGTTGCAAAAAGTTTCATTTTTTTTAAAAAAAGAAAGTGACCACCAGACACACCGCACAAAACCACCCAGAAGGTCCAGTGGTCTTTTCAAATTTGAAAAGTTTGCAAACTCGAAAATCCCTTTTTCACTTCTTGCGTTTTTCTGCAAACTCGAATTAGCCCAAGTGCAAGTTAGTGTGAAGTGCAAAGTTTGAATTAAAACAAAAAAGTACTTTTTATTATTCTCAATGTATCTATTTATCTGGATTAGACATCTTTATTTAAATATATTTTTGTTTATTTTTCTTTATTTTATTAATTTCTAAATTATTAATCTAAACATGCATTTATAAACAAAGTCTCAGGAGCCTATTTGCATGCATTTGTCTTTGCACGAACTTTCGTGCAGTGCAAAAACGCATGCAGCCATTCGAAGTCAATTTTTCAAAAAGCAAAAGCTCGAGTTTTTTATTTGTTTAATAATTTGATTTTGGAGGATTCAATTGACAAATAAATGAAAAGAGGAGCATTAAATTATTCAAAATGCACCAAAATGGAGAACAAATTATTTTATTCTCCATTTAAATTCATATTTGTGCATATACAAAAACGCCTACGCGCTCACAAGTGCCTTTGTACTTATTAATACAAAGCCGCCACGTACACCGGAAAATCCACGCATGCATGCATGCATGCATGCATGCATGCATGCATGCATGTGTCTGCATGCGCTTCTAGGGGCTTCTAAGTATTTATTTTCCAATTAAAAGTCCCAAAAAAGACAAAGATCTTCTGTTTTCTTGTTTCCCCCACATAAAAAGAATGGCTTGAAAGGCAAAATAGTTTTGTGACAAAGTTGCTTTTCATTTTTAGCCCCCGGTAGCCCTTTGGGGCCCTTCGGGGGGCCCCCTGGGGGCCCCCTTGGGGCCCCCCTCGGGGGATCCCTAGGGGGCCCCCTTGGGGGCCCCTATGGGGGGCCCCTAGGGGGCCCCTGCTGCTCAGAATAATGCCATTTGAGTCCATTTTGGTTCTTTTTCGAAGCCTTTGGGGCCCCTCGAATCCTCTGAAGGACATGGGGGCCCCCAAAGGTCCTTGTGGAGCCTCTAATGCCGTTAGTCCCTCGGGGGGCCCCGGGGGGCCCCCGGGAGGCCCCCATGGGGCGGGCCCCTGGGGGCCCTCCGGTGGGGCCACAAAAACGCCTCTGGGGCCCCTTGGGGGCCCCTGGGGGCCCCTTGGGGGCCCCATAGGGGCCCCTTGGTGAATTTAGTGGAGCCCCACACAGCGCCTTCAGGCCATCCATGAGTCTTCAAATTTGAAGTTGAGGAGACGGAAATTTGAAAAACAAAATAATTCAATTTTTTGTTTTTGACGCAGCAGTGGCGGGGCGACTCATATTGGGGTGTACGTACATCCCAAAAAAAAGAATCCGATTTTAACTCGTTCCGGTTTCTGAAGGAAAGAAGGAAAATTGCAGCATCTGCTGCTGCTGCTGCTGCTGCTGCTGTTGTTGCTGCTGCTGTCGCAGTTGCTGCTCTTGCCTCTTCTGCTATTATTGCTGCTGCTGCTGCTACAGCTGCTGCTGAGGCAAATCCTTATCTGTATGCTGCTTGCTGCTCTCACCTGCTGTGCTGCTGGTGCCCAGCAGCAAAAGAGGCAAGAACAAAAGTCCAATTTGCTGTAAACGCAAATAGGTGTTTGTTTGCAATCAAATGTATTTAATTAATTGAAATATATTATTTAAATTAAAATGGAAGTGAAAATGTATTTGTTTATATTGAAATAGTCCAGGTAAACGCCACAAATGGACGGGGGGCAGCGGTTTTGCTTGGGTCTGGACCTCAGTGGCAGGAGTATGTAAAGCACTATAAAAAGGCATTTTTCGCGAATTAAAACGCTTATTTTGAGAAAATAAATAAAATAAAAAGTTTATTTCGTATATTTGTTGCATCTTTTCCGGAAAATAAATTAAAAACTGCACAGTTTCCCTGTCAAACTATCCTGCTGCTGCAGCTGTGCGGCTCAAACTGTGGCAGCTGATTTGATAGTTTTCTCTGTTTCTAATTCAGCAGACACTTTGAGAAAATAATAAAACAATAAAGATAAAAGGGCAATTTAGGAAAACTTTTGCATTTCCGTTTTGAACAACTTCATATCTGTTCAGCATTAATGCGGCAAGCGACGCTGCTGCAGTCGAAACGTTCTCAGAAGTGTTCTTAAGCCTTCTGCATAAACAAATATGCAAAGGCAAGTAAAATTGAAAATTTAATTTAAAAAATAAAATGAATTACAATTCTGCACGAGGAAGTGCCGGTTTTGTCTGCTGCAGCAAACGGCAAACACCCGGAGCTGGAAGCAAGAGTTTGTTTCACGTTTATCCCGCTGGTGTGCTCGGATTCTGATTAAAAATACATTTCAAGGATTTAAAAGGAATAAAGTTTGTTGCTTATTTTAATTTTTGTTTGTTTAATAGGTTTTAAAGCCCTGGGAGCGTGAAAAGGCTGAGAGCGGCGTTAGCGGCTGCTGCTGCTGCAGCGGGGCTGTCCGGCTGCTGCTGCTGCTGCTGCAGCGGAAGGCAGTTGGGGTGTAGGCACTGAAGTTGCGTTTCGTTTCATTTTTGCGTTTTATAATTTAATTCTTTTGCCTGCCAGCGGGCTTTGGGCCGCCTGCAGAGGCCTCAGAAGCGAATTCCTCCGCCGTTGCATGCGCGGGATCTTCCGGGCCTCTGCTGCAGCAGAAACAAACCAAGTCCAGCAGCAGCAGCAGCAGCTTCTCTTTGCACACAATGCACGGCGCCACAGCTGCGGCCTCGCGCCACGTTGGCGGCGCCTGCAGGGGGGCGGTTGCTGCTGCGCTGCGGTATGCAAACTTGAGCCTCAGGAGCAGCAAATGCTGTTTCACCAATCTTGCTGCTGCCAGCACCAAAAAAACCCCCACGTCTGTCGGCAGCAGCGACCCAACTGCTGCTGCAGACAGGCGCAGCTCCGTGCCGATTTCCGCGTTCAACCAGCCCCGCGCAGGTGCGCGCTGCTGCGGGTTCGCGCGGCTCTTTTTGCTGCATCCATTTATCCTTTTTCGAATTTTAGACTTTGAATAAATTGCATTTCCAGTTTTATTTCCCCAGACTGTGTTTGAGCGGCTGCTGCGGGCGGGAAGGCGCCGGATCGCAAGGGTTTCCGTTTTGCATTTGCTGCTGCCTTTCTGCATGCAGAGCTCACCCAGCTGCCAAACGGCATTCGCGTGGCTTCTCAAAGACTCCCCTTTTCAGAAACAATAACTGTAGGGGTTTGGATTGACAGCGGAAGCCGTTTTGACCGGAAGAGTACAAATGGCGCGGCTCACTTCCTGGAGCACATGGCCTTCAAGGTGCGCTGGGCGAGTCCGCGCAGCCGATCTTCGTGGAATCTGAGCAGTTTTCGGACTTTTTAATTGCTATTTTCGTTTCAAATACTATTTGTGTCTTTATTGATGGGTTTGGTGCTGTTGCGGGTCCAGAAATGCGTTTCCAGCTGCCTGCTGCTGTTTCTGCACAGGGCACCAAGAAGCGCTCGCGCATTCAACTCGAGCAGGAAATCGAGAACATGGGAGCCCACTTAAATGCCTACACTTCTCGCGAACAAACAGTGTAAGTTAATTTTGAGTTAAATACATTTAAACTGTAAATTAAATATATCTAGATTTCAAATTCAAGAGATTTAAAACAAAACTGAGACGGCAGTTGGCTGCTGCGGGCGGCGCCGCCTCCGCCGGGGCCGCCGCCGAGGGTTTAGGGTTTAGGGTTTAGGGTTTAGTTTATTGCGTGGACGGAGCGCAGCAAACGGCGTGTTGGAGCGGCATTGGTTTGCTGCTGCAGCAGGGGCGTGCTGCAGCAGTGCAGCAAGGTTTGTGGCGCAGCAGCTGTCTATGCAGGTACTACGCGAAAGCGTTTAAGAAGGACCTTCCGCAGTGTCTAGACATCCTCTCGGACATTTTATTGAACTCCACGATTGACAAAGAAGCTCTTGAAGTTGAGAAAAGAGTTATTTTGAGGGAAATGGAAGAAGTTGAAAAACAAACTGAAGAAGTCATCTTCGACAGGCTGCACATGACGGTGAGCCGCGCCAGCATTTATCCATTTACGATTCACAATTTATTTATTTATTTTTTATTTATTTATTATTTATTTAATTATTATTTATTATTTACTATTTATTTTTTTATTATTTGTTTTAATTTTGAGGTTGAACAGAGTTGAAGTGGCAATTTGCACTGCGCTGCTTTTGGCGCGGCATCCGCCCGCGCGAATTCCGCTTCCAGCGCAACTCGCTGCCGTCCCGCTGCTTCCCTGCTGCTGCTGCTGCTGCTGCTGCTGCTGCTGCTGCTGCAGGCGTTTCGGGACAGCCCGCTGGGCTTCACGATCCTGGGGTCTGCGGAGAACGTGGAGAAGATGCAGCGCGAAGACCTGCTGGACTACATCGCGCGGAACTACAGCAGCAGCCGCGTGGTGGTGGCAGCAGCAGGCGAAGTGGACCACCGCCGGCTGGTGGACCTGGTCCAGTGGTCCTTCGCAAACCTCCCTCCTCCCAAACCCCAAACCATTGCCCTCCCAAACCCTAAACCCTTTTTCTGCGGCTCCGAACTCATCTACAGAGACGACGACATGGGCCCCATTGCCCACATCGCAGTCGGCTTCGAGGGCGTCCCCTGGAAGTCCCCCGGTGAGGGTTTAGGGTTTAGGGTTTAGGGTTTGGGCCTTGCCCTCCAAAGGTTTAGGGCTTACCGGCGAGGGTTTGGGGTTTCGCTAGCGGGGGTTTGGGCGCTCCCCAGTGACGGTGTGGGGTTTCGCTAGCGAGGGTTTCGGGTTTCGTTGGTGAGGATTTAAGGGTTCGCTAGCGAGGGGTTAGGGTTTTGCTTTTAGGGTTTCGCTGGCGAGGGTTTAGGGTTTGCCAAGGGTTTGGGCATTTTTGGGGGTTTCAGGGACGGGCAGCTCCCGGAGGGCTTTGGGGTTTTGCTGCTTTCATGTTGCTGGAGAATTGCTGCAGGAGCTGCTGCAGCAGCCCTTTCCCAGGGTTTTATTTATTCCTCAGTTCACTTCTCTCCCCGTATCTCCACTGCTGCTGCTGCTGTGTGCAGACGTGGTGGCGTTCATGCTGATGCAGGCGATCATCGGGAGCTACAGAAAACACGAGGAGGGGCTGGTGCCGGGGAAGCTGAGTGCGAACACGACAGTGCGGAACATCGCGACGAAAATGCAAACTGGATGTGCAGAAATGTTTTCAGCTTTCAATACTTGTTACCGGGACACTGGGCTCTTCGGCTTCTACGCGCAGTGCGACGAAGTCGCCGTCGAGCACTGCGTTCTGGACCTCATGCACGGGATCACGGCTCTTTCCTACAGCGTAAGCACTTCTTTTCCATATTTTCACAATAACCATGAAAAATAAACGAAAAAAATGCTCACTGACACGAGATCTGGACCTGCAAACTCCGGGTCACCGCTTCCGCCCGAGGTGTACGTACACCCGGTTTGCGTGCAGGTCACCGACGAGGAAGTTGAACGCGCGAAGGCGCAGCTGACGGTGCGGGTTTTAGGGTTCAGATTTGCTCCATTTAATGTTTCAATGCCTTTAATTAATATAATTTATTTATATTTTGCACTTGTTCGAGGCAATTTCGCTTCCTAGAAAGGTAATATGTTTGCCGAGCGCTGCATGCAACTCAGACGCAACTGCTCGGCCATCTGGACTCGACAACTTCCGTCGCTGAAGACCTGGGCCGGCAAATTCTGTGAGGCTTGAATTATTTTTATTTTTATTTTCATTTTTGTTGCATTTTATTTCAAAATGTCTTTGTTTTGAAATGCTGAAATGCTGAATTCAACTTGAAATGCCAATTTGCAGAGTCTACGGCCGCCATGTCCCCACTGCGGAGTTCCTCATGCGCCTCAACGCAATCGACGCCGACGAAATTAAACGAGTCGCCTGGAAATACCTCCACGACAAAGTGAGTGGCAGCAAGCGCAGCAGCAGCAGCAGCAGCACTTGAAGCAGCAGCAGCAGCACTTGTCTAGCAGCAGCAGCTCTTGTAGCAGCAGCAGCAGCACTTGCAGCAGTAGCACTTGCAGCAGCAGCACATGCAGCAGCAGCAGCAGCACATGCAGCAGCAGCAGCAGCAGCACATGCAGCAGCAGCAGCAGCAGCAGTTTGTGTGGGGTTGCGCAGGAAGTGGCAGTGAGCGCGATGGGGCCTCTGCACGGAATGCCGCAGCTAATTGACATCCGGCGGGCAACTTACTGGCTGCGGTACTAAAGAAGCAGCAAAGAGCTCCATTTAAGGAGAAGCTGCTGCTCCCGTGCATGCATGCAAGCCTGCTGCTGCTGCTGCTGCTTGCTGCTGCTGCTTGCTGCTGGCGTAAGCGGCTTCGCTGGCTCGTGGGTGCGGTGTACTTACACCCCAGCGTTGGCCCGCGCTTCGACGGCGGCCCGAGGCCTCCGATCTGCGCCTTTGGAAGGATTTGTTTCTTTCTAAATTCGGAAGTAATAATTAGTTGCAATTTAATTCCAATTAATTCCAATTTGCTCCAATTTTAATGCAAATTAATGCAACTTTCCGCAACTTCTGAACTCTGCCGGCGGCGACGGAAGTTGAACATTTGCCTGAGGCCTCGTCCACTGTTTGCCTTTCTTCTTTTTGATTAAATTTACTCTATTTAATCCAAAATAACGTATTTAAATCCAACAAAAGAACTATTATTAAACTTTTCTGTAGTGGAACTGCTCTCTACTATCGGGTGTCGGGTGTCTCGGCACCTCTCGGGTGTCTCGACACTTCTCGGGTGTCTCGACACCTCCCGGCAGCCGGAACGAAGACGGAAGCTGCACTACAAAGATTAAGTTTTTCTTGTTCAAAACCTGCAGTTAGATGTTCCGCAGCTGCAGCAGCAGCTGCTGCAGGTGCAGCAGCGACAGCTGTTCGTCCCCAACACCTCGCTGTCTTCCCGCTGCTACTGTCCGTGCTGCTGCGCCGTCGCTGCTGTTGCTGCTGCGCTGTCGCCGCTGCGCTGTCGCTGCTGTTGCTGCTGCGCTGCGCTGCCGTTGCTGCTGCGCTGTTGCTGCTGCTGCTGCTGCAGCTCGCAGCCACGTGCTGGCGCTGTCGGGTGTCTCGACAGCTAGTCGCTTCCCTGCATTGCCTTCTTCAAGTTCTCATTCGCGAAGTCCCAATTCACCACAGACCACCACGCTGCAAACACGCGACGCAGCAGCAGCAGCAGCAGCAGCAGCAGCACACGACAATGCACGCGTGTGCTGCCAGCCGTCCCAAAAAGGCTTCTGCAGAGCACGGCCTCAACATACAAACACAAAGGGACCTATCTATCCCCCGCGGATCCGCGGCAGCCGCAGCAAGCACAGCAGCAGCAGCAGCAGCAGCCCCCGCCGCAGCCGCCCAGCAGCCCCACCCGCTCCCGCACCAGCGCCCTCCCCCGCGCCCCCAACACCCCCCCTCCGCAGCCGCAGCAGCAGCAGCAGCAGCAGCAGCAGCAGCAGCGGGACGGACCGTCGAGGTAGCTCTTGCGGTCGTTTCTGCGGTCGATGTAGTAGGCGTGCTCCCACAGGTCGCAGGTGAGCAGCGGCGCGCAGTTGGGGTTGTCTCTGAAAGGCGTGGCCCCGTCGTGGGTCTGCAGCAAAAAGAGGCTGCGGGACTTCTTGCAGAAGCAGAGCCAGGCCCAGCCCGAGCCGAAGTGCGCAGCAGCAGCAGCAGCAAAGGCCTCCCGGAACTTCTCCACGCCCCCGAACGCGCTCTCCAGCTCCTCCCGCAGGGGGGCCCCCGGGGCCCCCGGGGGGCCCCCGCCGGGGGCCCCCGGGGGGCCCCCCGCCGAGGCCGGCCGCATCGACTTCCAGTAGAACGTGTGGTTCCACGCCTGGCCCGCGTTGTTCAGCACCGACCCCGAGGAGGTCTTTATTATTTCTGAACGCACACACCCTCCACACCCTCAAACCCTTTTTTAGGGTTTCCCCGCGCTCCTGCGGGCCCCGAAAGCCCGCGCAACGCGCCGGCGCTTCGGGCCCGCACACCCTCCGCGCGCCCGTGTACAGACACCCCAGCGCCTGCGAAACCGCTGCTGCTGCAGCCTCCGCTAGGGTTTAGGGCTAGGGTTTAGGGTTTGCGCTTTGGCGCGCGTCCTACCCTCCAGGCTCTTGGAAGCCTCCGGCTTCCCCTCGACGAGTTCTGAGCCACACAGCAGCAGCCCGCACACGCAGCAGCAGCAGCAGCAGCAGCAGCAGGTGTACGTACACCCCAGCGTGCTGCGCCTGAGCAGCTGTCGCTACACCGCAGCAGCGGCGGGCCAGTGCGCCGGTCTACGCCTCGCGGCCGCGGGCAGCGGCCCCGCAGTGCGGCTCCTGCTGCTGCTGCCGCAGCTGCAGCAGCGCAGCAGCAGCAGCAGCTGCTGCTGCTGCTGCAGACACGCACTGTTCAAGTTGTTCACGTAAGCCGCGTGGTGCTTCCCATAGTGGTACTCGAGAGTCTCTTTGCTGATGTACGGCTCGAGGGCGTCCATGGGGTACGGCAGCGGGGGGAGTTCGAACGGCATTTTCGCGGAAAGCTCCAGAAACTTTAGCAGCAAGTGTGTTTGAGGAATTCAAAGCGGAATTAGCTGCGAAAACAAAAGTGCTGCTGCCGCAGCGCTCCACGCAGCCGCCGCTGGCTCGATCTTCTCACTCAGCGCTCTCCGGGCGACTCGTCGCGCACTGCGAAATAGCGCTTTCCGCAGACCCCGACTTGCAATGCAGGGAAAGCTGCAGTTCTTTGAGCTCTAGAGGCCTTCACAAATAATTAAAAGATAAATTAAGTGCTTTCCGGCTTTGAACGGGACAAAAGGGTCGCTGGAAAGCCGCTTTCCGCCAGGGGAAGCAGAAAGAGTGCAGCCGAGACCTCAGACAGAGGTCGTCTTCGGAAATGTGTTGGCGAGGATTGTCTCCGGCTCGCGTTCTCTAGCAGCAAATTAGTTTACTAAAAGTGTAATTTTAAATCCTAAGAACATCTAAAGGGCCGCTGAGGCCGGTCGCACAGTTTATAAATGCCTTTGCTTGCAAACGAGGCGATTCACCTCAGCTGGGTGAGGTGTACGTACACCTGCCGGTTCAGCGTGCGCCCGCGCAGCCAGTGTTCAGCTTACTTCTGCGGGAGAGGGAAACTGGAGTTTTAAAAGCATTTAAATTTGCGAAAAGTCGAATTTAACGCAAATTCTACGAGCCAGTCGGTGTGTGTCACGGCCGCTTGTTGCGGGGCCCTACTGCCGCGGCGCTTGGCGGCGTAGTTGCTGGAGGCAGTGAGGAGGAGTGGCAGTGAATAAAGTTGTTTTTCTTTCCTTCCTGCATGTCGAATTCTTTTATTAAGGACGAAGATATGTCCCTCGCATCCCAGGTACTTGCCTTTAGCCGCGTCTTCCCATTCCGGGGGGGTTCTTGTCGGCTGGGGTCTCAGCGGGATTCGGGAGAAAGCTGGCGGCGCGCTGCTGCTGCTGGGGTGTACGTACACCTGGCGCCAGCGCAGCCGCCGGAGTGGCCAGCCTTAACCGCCAGAAGTTTCGTTTTGCTTCTGTCTCTGCTGCTCAGGAAATGCCGAACTCCAAGACCACCCAGAAGCGGCGGGGCTCCACGGACGGCTCGGGGGCCCACGGGCCTGCGCAGAAGGCGCAGCGCACTGCGGAGAAGTCGGCTGCAGGCAGCAGCGGCAGCAGCAGCAACGCGGGCAGCAGCAGCAGCGCGCTGCAGCAGCTCGCGCGGCTCTCCACGATTGTTGCAGACTCTGCAGACTTCGAAGCCATCAAGGAATTCAGCCCCACAGACGCAACTACCAACCCCACCCTCGTGCTGCAGGCCGTCAGCAACTCCAAATATAAAAATCTTTTCCAAAAAGCCATCAACGAGGCCCAGGAGGCCTCCAAGGGCAAGGACCTCGAGGCTGTACGTACACCCCAGCCAGCAGCAGCAGCAGCAGCTGCTGCTGCTGTTGCGGCAGCAGCAGCGGCAAGTTGCTGCTGCTGTTGCTGCAGCAGCAAGTCGCTGCTGGTGCTGCAGCGAGTCGCTGCTGCTGCTGCTGCGGCAGGTGAATGGGGCGGCTTTGTGCTGCATTCCGGGGTGTACAGACAGTGGAAGAGGCCGTGGACCGCGTGCTTGTGGGGTTTGGAATGGAACTTTTGGAAATCATTCCCGGACTTGTCAGCACTGAAATCCCCGCAGAGCTTTCTTTCGACACGGAAGGTGCAACTCCATGCATGCATGCATGCATGCATGCATGCATGCATGCATGCATGCATTCGTGCATGCGTGCATGCATGCATGCGTGCAGCAGCAAGACACCGCGCGCACGCCGAAGCCCCACAGCTTCTGCTGCTGCTGCTGCACCAGCTGCTGCCGCTGCACTGCCAGTTGCTGCTGCTTGAGCTAGCTGCTGCTGCTGCTGCTGCAGCTGCTGCTGCAGTTGCGTGTGGGTGTTGCTGCAGGGTCTGTGGCTCGTGCGCGGCGAATAATAGAACTGTACAAGTCGAAGGGAATTTCCAAAGACCGAATTTTAATAAAAGTGGCAGCAACCTGGGAAGGCATTCAAGCGGCCAAGCAGCTCAAGGAAGAAGGCATCAACTGCAACATCACTTTGCTCTTCAGCCTCTGCCAGGTGCATGCACAGACGCATGCACGCACGCATGCATGCTTGCATGCGTGCATGCGTGCGTGCATGCATGGGTGCACGTGTTTGTGTTAAGGGGCGGCAAAGCTCGCGTTTCTGCTGCTTCTTGCATGCGTTTTGCTCCTTGTTAATCTCCAAAGCTGCTGCTGCTGCTGAGAGTTTCTGTGTTCTGTCTTCCAGCTGCAGCTCTGTGCTGCCGCAGCTACAGCCCCTTGCTGCAGCAGCTGCAGCAGCTGCAGCAGCTGCAGCAGCTGCAGCAAGTGCATGCAAATGCATCCTTGCAACACAGCCACGCACGTGCGCGCACAAAACTGCGTGCACGCAAGCGCCTGCGTCCGCACGCACTTGCTGCCAATGCATGCAAGCGCATGCAAGTGCACGCACGCGTGTGCATGCATGCACGCATTTGCACGCATGCATGCGTTTGCATGCGTGCATGCATGCACGCATGCGCTGCATGCGGCGGGGCGGTGCATGCAGGCGGTGGCCGCGAGCGAGGCGGGGGCGTTTCTCGTGTCGCCGTTCGTGGGGCGAATTCTGGATTGGCACAAAAAGGCGAATCCGGAAAAAGATTTTGCTGCTGCTGAAGACCCCGGCGTGAAGAGTGTCTCCCAAATCTACAACTACTTCAAACACTTCGCCAGCAAGACGGTGGTGATGGCGGCCTCCTTCAGGAACACCGGTCCGCGCGTTGCTGCTGCTGCTGCTGCTGCTGCTGCTGCTGCAGTGGGCTGCGCTGCTGCAGTGGCCGCTGCCGCGGCAGAGGCCGCCGCTGCTGCTGCAGTCGACCGCTGCTGCTGCAGTCGACCGCTGCTGCAGCAAGGGGCTGCTGCTGCTGCAGTGGGAGAGTGGGTGCTGCAGCAGGAGCGACCAGTGGACCAGTGGGTTGGACCAGTGGTCTGTGCCTGTTGTGCTGCTGCTGCGCTGCAGATGAAATCCTGCAGCTGGCGGGCTGCGACAAGCTGACGATCTCGCCGAAGCTGCTGCAGCAGCTGCAGCAAATGGGCGGGGAGGTGAGCGCGAAGCTGTCTGTACAGTCCGCGAAGAAGCAGCAAATTGCAAAGTTGCATTTGGACGAAAAGACTTTTCGCTGGATGTTGAATGAAGACGCAATGGCCACGGAGAAGCTGGCCGAAGGCATTCGCAACTTTGCTGCAGACATGAACAAGTTGAAGGACCTCATCCGCCAGCAGCTGCAGTGACCAGCAGCAGCAGCAGCAGCAGCAGCAGCAGCGGCAGCAGCGACGCGAAGGCCGCAGCGAACGGAACACTCGAGCAGCAGCAGCAACTCGAAAGCCGCAGCACCCGAGACTTCAGGCCCCGGACCTGCTGCAGCAGCAGCTTCCCTGCGCCGTTGCTTCCAAAGAGCTGCTGCAGCCGATGACTCCTGCTGCAGCAGATGGGGCGGCTGCAGCAAACCCACGCTGTAGCAGCAAATCTCGGCTGCTGCAGCAGGGCGGGCGATTGCTGCAGCAAAGAAGGCCGCTGCTGCAGCGGATAGCGGCTGCTGCAGCAGGCAGCGACTGCTGCAGCAGACGGCAGCTGCGGCAGACGGCAGCTGCAGCAGCAGCAGCTGCTGCGGCTGCTGCTTTAGATTTGAGGCTTTTGCAAATTGCAGCACTTCATTCCATTTCCTTTTATTTGAGGCCTCTGCGGATTTCAGCAATTCATTTCACTTGCTGCTGCCGCGGACTCGTAGACGCGTTTAATCGAGAAAAACGCGTTTTGATGCTGCTGCCGCTGCTGCTGCTGCTGCTGCTCGGCAGCAGCTGAAAGTGTCTGCACAGATAAGAAGCGCAGCAAACGAAAGAAGACGCAGGAGTAGATAGGAAATATTTGGAATAGGAAAGACAGCTAGCTGGCAGCTAGCTAGCAGCAATCTAGCAGTTAGCTAGCAGCTAGCTAGCGGCTGGCTAGGAGAGATCTAGCAGCTAGCTGGCAGCTAGCTGGCGGCTAGCTAGCAGCTAGCTGGCATCTTTGGCTACTGGATCAGTCTGCGGCGCTCACTTCCCGGCTGTCAGTACACCTTGTGCATTTGGGTAAATAGTGAAAATTAAAATTAAAGTTAGATTAAAATTAAATTAAGACTAAATTAAAATTGAAACTAGAAAGAGACAAAGGCCTGCAGCGGCTCAGCTGAAAACCCATTTTCTGTTCAGCTGAAATCACCCCGCATGCATTCAGGTCGAAAGAAACTCTTTTGCTCCTGTGCTGCTGCTGCGCTGCTGCTGCTGCGCTGCAGCCTGTGCTGCTGCATGCTGCTGCGTGTCAGTGCAAAGAGAGGAGTCGAAGTTCGCGAGCTCACTGGAGTTGAATTGAATGTGGGAAACTCTAGTTATTCAATTTGAAAAGCTTTTGCTGCTGAGTTCAACTTTGCTGCCAGCTTCTTGGTTTGCTGCAGTGCACAGAGCCCTCTACCGCACTGCGGCACAGCTGCCCAGCTAGCCGGCTAGCTAGCTAGCTAGATCGCCAGCTAGATGGCTAACTAAATGGCTAGCTAGCTACTTATGCATCTAGCCAGCTAGCTAAATGCCCAGCTAGCTAAATGGCTAGCTAGCTAGCTGCCTAACTAGTTAGACGGCTAGGCAGCAACATGTACAGCTAGCTGTCTACATATCTAGCTAGCCAAACGCCCAGCTAGCCAGCTAGCTAGCTAACTAGACCTCTAGCTAGCTGGCTAGCTGTGAATGGGGCAAAGGAGCATTGCGTCAAGCTTGAATCGTTTCGTCCTGCCGAAAATGTTTTTTTGCAAAAATGCGAAAAATAAAATCGCCAAAAATCCGGACGCAGGAACGAAACGAAACGAAGAGGAATTTGCTGCGCCCAAACGTGACTGCTGGGCCACCTGCTCTGCTGCTGCTGCTGCTGCTGCTGCAGCAGCAGCTCCGCGATTCGTGGGGGCCTCTCTAAGTGAGTTCCTCTCTCTCCAAAATGCGTTCGAGCTCGTCTAGTGCGTCTTTGACGTCTTGTGCAAATTTGACATCTTCAAGACTATCCTTATTGTCCATTTGTGCCGCTAAATCTCTTTCCAAGTCCCCCTGGGGGGCCCCCAAGCTCGGGAGTTGCTGGCTAAAGAGCCTCAACTGGGGGGCCCCCAGGACCCTGGGGGCCCCCCTGGCCAGGAGGGCCGCGCCCACGAGCAGTGCAAAGAGGGCCAGGAGGGGTTTGCGGCTGGGGGCCTTGGCAGGGGGGGCCCTTTGGGGGGCCGCCAGGGGGCCCCCCTGCTGCTGGGGGGCCCCCCTGCTGCTGCGGGACTCCGTTTGCTGCACCCTGAACCACGACAGCTGCTCGTCCGACGCCGGAGACGTCTCGTAGCTCCTGGGGTCCTCGCTGGCCGAGCTGTACAAGTCCCAGGCCGCTGACTCGCCCAGAGAGGTCTCAGTGGGAAGTTCCCGCAGGGGAAGAGTGTCTTCAAAGGACTCTGGGGAAGAAGGGTCCATTCTGGAGACGGTGGGGGAGGCGTGGGCGAGGCGTTCGCAGGGCGAACTACTGCTTGCTACTACTGCTGCTGTTGCTGCTGCTGCTGCTGCCGCGGTTTCGCACGGCCGAAGCGGAGCTTATCCGTCAAAAACAAGCACATGGCATCCGCATCGAATGTTTTCTGTCGGAAAATGGAAAATTCAACAAGCTCAGTGCGTCGCCGGAGGCTAGATCAGTAGCCTTTGTGTCACTGAGGTGTCTTTTTGCAAGATCCTGTCATCGTTGGGGTGCCGGATTCGGAATCTCTGCGGCGACCTGCCACAGAAAGGGGACTCAAAGAAGCGCTGCGATTGAAATAAATTTTAAAAGTGGCTTCCTGAGAGAAAAAAATGGTCAAAACTTAACCAAAAGCCATTGCCACGTTCAAACGGAACGGCTCCTCCGCGCTCCGGTCTCGACGCCGCGGATGCCCCACGGCCAAGGTCACAAAGCCACGGGAAACAGATGATAACGGAACACTAATTGTGGCCTTTCAATTCAAAGAGGCATCGCAATCTCAGGCCGAGAAAGCGCAGGAAGGTGACTGTGGGGCTGAAGGCACTAGCAGGCTGACCGGCTGGCTTGCGTCGTCACACAACACACGGCAGCCAAATGTTACTTGTTCAACTACAGCATTCGCGCCTCTCTATTCCATTATTATTCGTTTATTTCCATGTTTATAACGCTTAGAAACGGGAATTAGGGGGTTTAACTCAAATAAAAGCCGCAAAAACGCCCTCTTGAACGGTTCATTACGGCTTCTGCCAGAGCGACCGGCCTCTGGAGGGGAAAGTCACTGGTCCAGCAGAGGCGCAATTGCACACCAGTTCCTGTCTTTTCTTTTGTAGTTTTAGTTAAACAGCTGCTATTAATGCGAGGCTAAAGGTAATGGGCTTGACAGGATGCGAAGGCTGATGAACTCGGGTGCAGGGGGAACAGCAGTGCATCGCCCTCTCGATGGTTGGTTGCTCCTCTGTCATTCAAGTGTAGACATTGCATTCTCTTGAGTTTAAACGTTTTGCAACAACGCTGGAGCTTTATTATTATTGGTTTTAACTACGCAACCCAGCCAGCGCCCTCCCAGCCGAGCACTGTCTTGAGAAGGCGACAGCTGCTGCGCCTGTGCCTCTGCACTCAAGAGTTGCAATTGGGTGGGCATATGGAAAATTGATGAATTACTCAGACAGAATGGCTTTTAAATAAACTTTGTGCTCATAATTCGTAGGTTTTTGTGCATGTGTGTACTGAGTGCATTCTTTAGAGGCGCTTTCGCCGCCCCGTCTCGACGCCACTGTCACCGTGCTGCGGCTGAGTTGATTTACTATATAAATATAAATGAGCTCCACTTCAAGTAGATCATTCAAATGAGCTAATTCAATGTTCATTTCAAGAGTTCCACTCTTTGGCTCAGCACCCGCAGAAATCGCAGGCAATGCCACTTCTCTGCCTTCTCCAGCGGCGTGTAGTAGGAATATATGTTTCAGAATGCAGCAGCGCTTTACACATGCAAGCATTTCTTATATACCTAGGCACATTTGCGTAATACGGGAAAAAAAACTAAGTGGGGAGTAAGTCCCTTTTTCCGTGGAAGGGCGTGTTTGTTCGTCTGTTTCCCACTTGCTTGAGGCTTTTTGCAAGAATTGCGTTGATGCTGGTGCTATAAGCAAAGAATGTGGCTCCATTACTGTTTGAAAGGATTATTTACTATCAAATAAATGTTTTGCAACAATGTTCTGAACTACAGCCTTTTCCTGTGCCCTCTAGTTCTTGCTGAAACTCAGTAGCAGCAAAGTGCAGTCACAACTGTAACAAGTTTTGCTGTCCATTGAACAGCAAGCAATGGAATAAAGGATATAAGCGGAAGAAGTTATGGAACCAACGGAGTGGTTCATTTTGTTTTTCGCGTTCTCTTGTCTTTGCACTCTCAGCCGAGCCTCTGTTGTTTGCTGCTGCTGCTGCATCCATCAAGACAGCGAATTGTGGCTGGCAGCTGGCAGCAGATCCGTAAGGATGGTCAAGCTTTCTGGCAAGAAGCGTTTGCCAGCACTGAGAGAGAGGGAAGCTCTGTAAGTCAGCAGCCCGTTGTTTCTTGCGTCAATCTGAACGCAGCACAGCCACAGCTCGCATAACTTGAAAGCCCCAGCACTTCTGCTTCCTTCAGCTAATCTCGCCATAATGCTTATGAAAGCTGGCAGTCTGCTGGCTGCCTGGCCTCCACGCTTCAGCAGCAGATGCAGCTCGCGCTGCACAGTTTGCTGCAGTGCAACAAACTGAGTTAATGCTCTTCTGCTCGCTCGCCTTAAGTGGCTTCCTGTTCTTCTCCAGTTGGGCGCAACGGCCAATCAGGCGCGAGAGGAAGGCGTCTGTCATGCCGACGTTCTGCAGCGACAGTTCCTGAGGGAGAAAAGAGATGCAGAACCGAAAATAAAAGTGGAAATTTAATACTCTTATACACTTATTTATTTTAGACCCCGATTGCGTGGAAAACACGCCCCCAGTGGCACGCCTTCTCCTCGTTGATTTACACGCAGTAGGCTTTGGTTTGCGTGATAAGAGTTTTAATTCAGTTTTTATGGAGAGCACAGTTTGCGCACTGGAAATTAAAACATTTAAATGAAGGAAGACCTGTGGCTGTGGGCCGCAAATAGTTTAGGGGGTGGCGTTGAGCCTGTGCAATCTTTCAGTGCTGGGATGTGCCACCACCCTAGGTATTTCAATTTTCAATTGGCACACGAATAAAGTTTTAATTAACCTTGCAACAAACTTATTCAACCACTCATGCATGCAGAGCACATGGGGTTGTGGTGTAAGGCCGAAGTTCCTTGCCCGTAAGAGCGGCGCGTTCGCCACAAATTTGCAGACAGCTCCTGCCGCTTTCTCTCCCAGCGCATTATCGTCGAGACAAACAGAAAGTACCTTTTCAGCAGCGTGCGTCTCAATCCATTTGTCGCTGAATGCTCCATGTAACAGCACATGGAGAAGGCAGAGAGCCTACAAATAAACACTTTGTAAGCAGGAGCACGAACAGCGGGAAAACATATATAAGTATATATTGGCTTGTCTAGTGTATAGCGCACAACAAACAGAATGCCACCGGGAAAGGCGTAAAGCAAAGGGAGAACAAGCCGAGAAAAGGCGCACACAATTTGCTGCAGAGATTCCGCTGTCAAATCGACATTCACGAGGGCCACATGTTGGCATCCATGGCTCCATTCTTCTGACGGAGAAATAGAGTTATTCTTCATGTCTTTGGCGTCCTCCGTTTCTTCTTGCAGGGATGGTGGATTTTTTAGACTCAATAGCATGCGCTCCAATTCGTTAGCTGTCAAGGAGACGTCCCACATCTGCCATTCGCAATTGTTTGCCTCCTTCATCTTTGATTAAGTCTTTATGAACTGGCTCAGTGATATGAAGTGGTGAGACAATGAAAGTTTGCCCGTCTGTGGTCGAGGCAGACACTGGCGACTCGGAGTGTCTTCAAATCGGGGAAGTTTTGTATGAATGTAAGCTCAGCTACATTGAATTGACACTGAATGTTGTCGTTGACTATCCATTTTTTTAAGATACCTAAATGAGTAGGCCTTTAGGAACTTTCAGTAGCCTGCTTTGTTCCGGTGTGCTGTGGCTGAGCAATGGGAAGTGCATGTACGAGAATGCGAGCAGTATAAGAAGTAAATGGCCGCAAAAGTTGTTCTACAACACGTTTTTGTAAAGATTGAGGGAAAATGCAGTGATCGGTAGTTAATTTCTCATTAGATGAGAAATTAACAGCAAGTCGATATGAAAAAGCGACGATTGGATGCCGCTCGCCACAGCAAGTGGTGGCCTCTAAATTACTTTTAAAAATACGGATGTTTTCCTCTAAATGTAAATATTGTGTTAAAAAGAGAAATGTTGCTTTTATATAATGTTACGGCAGCTCTAAGACAGTGGCTGTGCACTTAAGTAAAACGGCGAATCAGGTTCTATGGCAGGGGTAGTCGTTGCAGTGATGGACCGAAGTCGACTGCACTCGAAGTGTGTCCAACAAACTTGTCATGCCTTGAAATTCATCCAGAAATTTTTAATTAATTCTTATTTAGCTTTTTATTTGTCCTGAGTTTCTACAGTAGTCAGCGATTGATTGTGCTGCGGACCGCCAGACATGACGACACACTCTGAAGTTGCGCAGGAAAAAATAACTTCGTACTATTTTTGGCTTCTAAGTTCCCATTGACAACACAAATATAATATGGACGGACATTCATAAGCGTGGATCTATGAAAACATTTATGTTTAGCGAAAGAAATTCCCAGCGGGACCGCGAAAGTAGTTCGACTCCTCTCACTCATCGTCAGAAGCCTGGCCTTCGGGAAAATAAGCGTTTCCGTGAGCCAGAGGAAAGACTTGAGGCCTTCCTAATGCAAAAATACATTCTGCGCTTTGACTTTCATTGACATGGAGCTCCCCAGGTTCAACTTGCAACATTAACGCTGGGCGCCTATGTTTGACACATGTTGTGGAGCCTGTCACCAGCAGCAGGCTGCATAGCGGCAGTAGCAGCAGCAGCAGCACTTCTCAACCTGCAGATAGACTCAAGATGGACTGCCACATAAAGAATCAAGAAACTCAACCCACGGAGTCACGGCACTGAGCTAATGATCGTCAACTCGCTTTGAAATCCGCAACCTAGAAGAGTTACCAAGAAGTGCTTCTTGCTCGCGAGCAATTACAGCAACCGTCGAAAATGTTATACGAAACATAATTGTTATGCAGTCCACACAGTAGATGGGCCAAAAGAATTCCACTGCAGGAGAAGGCTGCACTGTGCCACTGTAGACAAGACCAGGACTCCTGCCGAAGCATTGTACTGGCATTCCCAGTAATGCTTGGCAATTTGTGTCGACAGCAAAGAGTGTCTATGCTGAGTGCTCTTTGAGTAGAGGCGTAATCCCAAGTTTCGATTTGTCTTTATGTAGTTTGTGAACAAAGTTGGTGCTGTGTTGACTGTGGCATCTTCAAGAATTGCAACGAAACTGAACAATGCTGCGAAAACTCACGCATAACTTGCAACACGCCGATTAAAAATAGTGGCAAAAAAGGCCTGGAATTTGAGAATAATATTTCACCTTCAGCGAAGTGTGACACAACTAGAAAAGCTTATAACCTTCTGCTGTGAGACTGCAGCTGAAGCAGAATCAGCCACAAACAAGGATACATTCAAGCAATCAATTCTTAGTTACACCTTCTTGGGTATATGCAATTACATTGGCGACCCGTCTCTTTCCAGCTATTGAGATTCTTCTCCTTCTGAAGTCCTAACAACAGTCGTTGACTGCGTAGGCCGCTCCTCTCGAACAGGCACGTAGGCCGCTCCTCTCGAACAGGCATTTCTACACATGGCAAGGGCACTGGGGAGCCCTTGTTGGGTTTTCACCCAAAAAAGCAGTTGTGGACAGGCTTGTGCTTGTTAAATAGAACCAAATGGTTTATTGTGACAAGTCTTTGATTCATCTGGCCCACAAACGGCTAAGGTTGACTGCTTCACGCTGGGCGTGTCACTCAGGCACGCTGTTCTGGAACTTCCGATAGCGTCTCCGGGCTGTATGGAGGGGCCTATTCAAAGCGGTTTAGGGCGAAAATTGTAATTCCTCCTAAATGCAGATGTCGGGGGTCACCCAGTGGGAAAATGTACGGAAGATCTGTGCCGGTAGAACACCTTGGATCTGAGAAAGCACCTGTGTGCTGCTGCTGTTGGGCTGCTATGCGGCCGTTCATGCAAATTTGCTCTTTTCTGAAAGATTAATTGTGTTTTATCAATTGTCAATCCGTTTCTAGCGTGCACTGAGCACGACGCAAAGCGTGGCTGTAAATAACTTGGGTGCATGCTTCTGGCTTCTGCTAAGGCTTCCCTTTGGTCGCATGCAGCAGCATGTAGGCTGCTGTGCTTTAACTTACGAACGATGAATCGCTTCAGCTCACAGGGCTTTAATTTGATGTTAAACAGAAAGCATATATCCTCTTTGGTTTAACACCTCTGTAAATGCACACATGAGCCTCGGTGACTGCGTTTGCTTCTGCTGCGCGGCGGGCCATTCTACATATCTCACCAAGACTCTCCACCTTCGTTTGTTGTATCCCTTTGTTTGTTTTCGCTATTGCTAGGGGCGTGCTGTTCCGGCGATTTCGCTGGACCTGCACCTTTCCTCTTCCCGGGATGCGCAGCCGCCGTGGGCAGAAGGAAAGCCTAGGCCGTTGCTTGCCGAGCCAGCGGCACTTTCAGCTGTCTTCAGACCGCCACTCTGCTTCTTACCCTCGAACTAACTCACGTTTACTGCTTAGCGCAGCAACACCAGTGTGCATGCGCGCGGCATGTGATGGTGGGTTCTAGTCATATGCAGGAGCTAACGGCAAGCCGATTCCCATTTTGTAGCAGACTTTCGCTGATGGACGAATGGGCTTGCGGAGGTTTTCTTGTGTACCATTTTTCGCAACAATAGAAGCGCAACATATGGGCCACTTCCCCCGTAATCGTTGCAGACCAGGAGGGATTGTTTCTGTTATTTTACCCCTTCATTTGTCCCGCTTTTCCGTCTCCCAGAACGCACGCCGGCAATTGGAGCCCTGAACACCTTCAAAAGCGTTTTAGACGAACGCGGAACTTCCGCGTTGGGGATTCAAGATCCTGAAGGGCGTGTGGGCCGGAGTAGACCACTTCCTCTTTTCAATATGGCAATTGATATTGCGGGCTCCCCGTGCCTATTTATGGAGGGGGAGGGGCTGTTATTTGTGCTGCTAGGCGGCTTGACGCTGCGGCAGCTGCTTAAGATGCATTCGTCCTTAAAGAACCAGCCTTCGTTTCCGGCGGGGGATGTCTCTGGCGAGAACAGCCCAGCGCCACTGTCACGCATTAGTCTAAGCGGCGGACAGACGCGTTTTTCCTTCATTTCTTTGCTCTTCGCGTCTTCACTGTGTGCGTTTTACCCTTAGCACGCAATTCCACCTACGGTATTTAGCTCATCTTTGCTAGTCCGGTGCCTTTTCCCTTGCACTGTGTTTGTGACTTGGTTCATTTCATGATTTCGCGCTGTTACTGATTAGGAGGGTCGTGGAGTTGTTCAATTACGCTATATGTTACACAATTGTACTCCCTTTTGGCATGTTCGCGTTGTGCACTGCGTTGTCTACTGCGGCGTGGCTGTTTGGTAATGCGCTTCAGGTCGGGCGGTAGCCTTGTTTGGGACTGCTTTTCTGTGCCGAAGAGTGCAGCTTCAGACTGCAGAGCTGCTTTTGGCTCCGCAGCACAAAGAGGTGCCCGAGACGCCGCAGCACAATGCAGCCGACAGTGGAGAGGCTCCGCCCCCGGCATTCAACTTTTCGCTTGATGAAGAATGGATTGTCTATCTGCTTGATTCGATACCTTCGCTCATCTTCTGTAGTGCTGTTTCTCTCGTTATTCTCTTCTGGGCGAGAATTTACTACGCAGCTAACCTTGTGGCCTACCCCCTGTTCTCGTGAGTCGGATTCGACTTTAGGAATCAGCTGTGCCGCGGAAACCGACTAGTCCAATTTTGTCCGTATATTTCGAAGCAAATATGCAAGAAAATAAATCTTGTTTGTGCCACTTACTGACGCCAAAGATGTGTTTGTTTGGCTGTTTTATTGCAGGCGAATGCACTCGGTTCTTTCTGTGGTGCTATTTGTGTCTTACGCTTTCTGTGTTTCTGTCGCGGTGCTGCTCCAAGCCAAGAGAGCTGCTTGCGCCTTCCTGCAAGGACTAGAAGCGCTGCTGTTCGGGACGGAAGCCATCGCTTTCCTCTTTTATGGGATCAAGGCAAGCACGCCGTGTGCAGCGCTGATCTCTGTTCAGCGCGCAGAGTAGACGATCCTTCGTCCGAAGAAGTCTTATATGCCACTTGGCACCAATTAATAGAGCAGGATAGAGGAGCAAGACATCTCGGTATTTCTGCTTTCGTGGTGGTGGCGCGCAGGTGGCGAAAAAGGTTTCGGAGAGAGGGAAATCTGCCCCAAGAAAGAGCAGCATCGTCAGACGAGTACGGGCTACACGTTCTGTAGAGATTGCGCTGCTTTAGCTGCGCTTTTCCCCTAGTATTGACTCTGTTTGTACAGGGTGTCAAAGACTCAGCCAGTATTGATGTTCGTTATGCTAGATCTACCAGAAAGCGTGATTGAAGACTTTCTTTGTGATGAGATAGGATGGGCGTTTGCATCTGCTAATGCTGCACACCGGTGCACGTAAAGAGAATGTGCACGAGAGCCCGCGCACCCACGGCCTACGTTGTATTTTTTGTGTCCGTGTTCAGGTTATCTTCTTGTCCATGGTTTGCCCGGTGCTGTTCGGCCTGCGGAGTTTCATGGCATTTAAAGGTGCCACACCGCCTCTGCATCCTCTGCACACTTTACCGGAAGGAATCGCGTCTTCTCAGTTACTAGCTGGACAGGTGCGGCAGCATGCACGAAAAGTGCGGTGGCGTGAATAGTGTGCACTGTGTGACGGCCGATATCATTGTTGACTGAAAGTTGTCCGTGGGATCATTAGTGCTTGCAATGGTGCTGTCTCTGTTTCATACCAGATTTACTTCTTGACAGAGTGGGTCCCCACGTTATTGATTCTATTTACGTTTTGGCACCGAAAAGGAGGAAGTGCGAGAAGCCAACAGCACCGCCCCTCGACGGTGCCTGCAGAAGCCGAGGAGGAGATGGTGGCAGTGAGTTGCTTGCATGCACGATGAACAAGACAGTCGCATAGCACTTATTTTTACTCTGCAGCCTGTTTGGTCCAATGATATATCTCTTGAAGCTAATTCTGCTACCTCGTACGTGCGTACACGTTAGCACACGGACACTGGTGACTAGGATATGTTGCGTCGGCTGAGGTTTGTCTCAAGTAATCTAGAGGAAGAAAGGATTGATGGGGCGTTGTTGTTGTGTACACACAGGGTAGCTTTGACTCCACCATAATGGCTCCTCTAATGCAGCAGAATGTCTACCCGTTTACTCCGTCTCCCCCGCATCCACAAGCGCAAGGAGATATAGCCCACGGCGCGGTAAGGTGTAGGAGATAGACAGATTCAACAAGTGGTAGACTGTCCCTAGAGGTGCTTAGACTTCAAGATAATTTGTCAAGCTGAGCTGTGCAGTACGCTGTTGCGTGGCATCTTGCATTGGTTTGCGGTGAAGAGTTGGTGACTTCTTGCTTTTGTGCTCAGGCCATGCCTAGCGAGGTTTATCCTCAGTTTATGCACCCTCAGGTTCCATATAGGGACTCCTTTTCGAATTACGGCCAGACGACGTCGCCGAGTGGCTACTACAACGCTCAGTATCCCCAACAGGGGCAGCACTAGCGGTGTAATGTCTGACGCGGCGGCCTTCGAGGACGTATGCCCAGCTGTGCCTCGTTGTGAGCAAGCGTACACGCGGCTTGTTTCCCTTGCTGTTGTGCTGCTGCTGCAGCGCCGCAGCGATCGATAGCTACAATATGGAGGGTTGCGGTAGCTGATATGCAATGCCCACTCCAAAACCGCCCAGCGCCTTCAGTGTACTGCGGCCTCTCGTTTTAGATCTTCCGCCGCACAGTGGAGGACCTTAAGTGGGAGGTAGTGGGGACATTGCTGCCGTTTAGCGTCTAGAAAACGAGAACAAACTCGTGAAAAGCTAGAAAATGTAAACATATTCGTCATTTCAGCGGCCCGGCACACGCACTGTATCGTCTTGCGGTGCACAATATGCAACGTGACGGCACACAAACTGAAGCCCTCCTTATTTGAAGTGGATTAATGTTTACAGCGTTGTAGAGGGATGCTACTGTTAGCGACAAAAGCATAAAACGAATTCCCGAGGTTCCCTCCTATTGGTGTGCAGTACAAAGAGGGAAGTGCAAACAGTGCTCTGTACGTTTTACCAATAGGATTTGCCTTTTAGTGATGCCGCCTAACGGCATGACACTTTGATTGATAGTTTAAGCATGGTAGTCTGGGGCCATTAATTTGGGGCCTTCGAGAGGTAGCTTGAGAGAAAGTTGGTACGCCCGTACACACAGACGCTACGGCCTGCTGCTGGTTCCAGCGTCTTCGTTAAGTCCTAATGCCGAAAGAGGAGCCACCTTCATTCTATTAACCCTCAGTTTGGCAGGTTGAAAGAGCCTTCTGTACACATAGCATGAACGCCTCGCGCTGATCTTCGGATGTAAACAACAGCCAGAGAGATGCGCACTCTAAAGGTGCTCCAGCATCGCTGCTACGGACGGATGACTTGGCCGCACAGTGAGAATCACTTTCCTCGCCAAACATTTCTAGGCATTGGGTTGTAACTTTTTGCAGTTGCACGGCTCGCAGCGGCGACTGGGAGCGAAGAGATTGACTTTGCACCTTCCAGGGCCCCAGTATCACTGATGCTTTGCTTTCCATGGATTTCGGCTCTGGCAAAGCGCATTCTTCCTCTTGCTTCGCATTAGGCGCGAGTGCTTTCTCCATATCGGACCCTTTGAAACTCTTTCCACCTCCACACACCAGAGGACAGCAAGAAATAGCCGAGCCCGCATTTCTCAGACGACTAGGGCCGCAATGCCACCATCTCTCAGCGCTCAATACGCTCAAAGGAATTTTAAGAACAAGAGGGTATTCACGAGATGCGGATGATGGCGTTTCTGGCTCGCTGAGATAGCGGCGCATCTGGCTCTTAAGAAATGAGCCCGTCAAGTCCTCCTGGAGCATTGTGAGAATTGTACATAGGACATCTTGTGGTCTTTGTTGGTCCGAAACGAAACCTGGTGCACTTTGTTGCTCCCACAAGTTGGATTCTAACTTGGTTAGCACACTCCAGGCATCGACAGATTCGTAGCATGCGTGGTCAAAGCTGATGGGAATGCAGATCTCCTCAGGAACAGCGCGACAGCCGCACCAAATCAAGTTTAGGTAAACAGTTCTGGGGGACGTCACTCGTGAGTGATTTACTGCTTTCGGTGTAGTTGTCAGCGCCAGCAATGCTCGCTGACCCGTCCGGAAGCCTTTAAACCGTTGAAGGGAGACGCCATTGGGGAATTGCCACACGATTTTTGCAGTCATGAGGTCGCTTCTCAGAAATGCTGGAAGCCCACGAGTGCTCATGGCTGTCAGGCACAGATCTTGTCTGTGCGAAAGACGCTTCAAAGACGAAAAAAAATGCAAAGAATGACCCTTATCCATGGGGAGCAACCGAATGTCCTCCGCAGACTGAAAGCATCACACGGCAGAAAGCGCTTTGAATTTTGAATTTGCCACGCATTAATTAGTGATGTGCACGTTATTGGTGTTGCCTTATTGCGCTTCCGATTTACTCTTCTACTGAACTGCAAGCATTCAAATCATCTTTCACTTCCTCTAAGCTCAGAGGTGTGGTTAGTTGCGGTAGCAACTATCAGCATGTGCAGCGCCACTTAGTTCGTACAAACAGCTACTTCTAATCGAGCGAACGCTAGAGTGAACAATTGCAGAACACTTGCCCTCGAAGCAACCACTCTTCTGCCAAGGAGGAAGTCAACGAATGTTAGGGTCCAAAGGTACTGAAAGGCAGCGTGTTTATCAACTGTGCTCCTCAGGGCTGCTGAAGTTGGAGGAGTTGCCAACCAATACGACACTGCAAGTAGCGAAAGGGCATATAGAGCTGCTGCCGTTACTGCAACGGCATCTGAAAATAAGTCCACATGACAGCCATTATGCAGGGAGAATGAACAAACAGACAGCTTGCCTATATTTGTCGATTTGACAAAAAAATTACTCGACACAGATGCTCAATGCGGCCAGAAATTCTCAATATGCATGGTGTCCCTCAGCAATGTCATATGAGAGTGCTCGTGCAACACTTACAGGCTTATCTACAATGTGCCAGAAGTTGTACGCTGCATCTGCATGTGGGAGTAGTCAACCAAAATGCCAACCGAGTAGTTTGCCTTACCTCCAACCCGAAAACCAATACGTGTATAACTCTCCTCTGTACGGACGCCACATACAAGGCCAGCGATAAATCCCGCAGCAACAAGGCCAGCAAGTGAGTTTGCCAAAATAAAGCGCTTTTCCAGACTGCTGCTCATGCCCAGAGAAGGAGAGCCTTGTGTGACCAGGTCTGCAAGACAAAGACACGCCAAACAAAGGAAGTCTTCATAACCCGACGGTACACCGAAAATACTTGGACCAGCAAAATGTCTGATAGGCCCCGCATTGAGATTGCAGGGCTTGCATTAGCTCGCCTCCCCTGCAGGATCTCCGAACTCCCCTACTGAGGTTTCAAAGGAGCTTTTGCAGGACCCTTTTAGTCAGCCATGTCTAGGCTTACCAACAAACGAACTGCACACAAGCCGCAGGAGCCTTCCACGCTCCTCCAAACCTTCAACTGATGGGTCTCGAGCGTCTGATTCAGGCCGTAATCGTTGTAGCTGCGTACATTTGGCGCGAGACGGCACATACTTACGAAAATTTACGATGCTCAGGGAGAGACACTTCGTTGTTTGACGTCTAAAGCTACCAACGTGTGAAATGCTGCCCAAGCTGTTTCCTGTCGGCCTATTGTCGGCTGAGCTCACCGCAGAGAAGATGCACTGGCGGAGGTCTAGATCTACGGAATACTTTAGGGCTCTCCATTTTAAGAGAGACGCCGTCAGTTGGATGGCTCCAACACATAGAGAAAGAATGAATGAAAGAGCTACGGCAAAGCCGACGAAGAAACGGGGACCTCTCTCTCCATCGAACAGGTATATCACCACCACCAGAGCCAAAACCGCCAAAAGCAAGCAAGCAACTATGAGAACATGTAGCCTGCGGCCGAAGGCGTATCTGCAAAGCCATATAAAAGCGCACACCTACGTGTTCAATGTCGTGCGATACTAAAGCCTCCAGTAGGTACAATCACATACAATGCCGCTGGCAAACGTGTCAATCCCAGAGAGAAAATCCTACGCACATGAGGGAAACACCATCAGCCTGCTGTACGGCTTACCCAACAATAGCGCGGTTGACAGCTTCTATAGATTCCACGGAACGATTTGGCATCGGATCTGGGTTTTGCAAGGAAGAGACTGAACTACTGCATGCTTTGGAGGGTTCAGACAAATCAACTTCACAGAGGGAGCCGCTGGTTTGACGACTTGTCTGCAGACCGTCGACCTCATCGGCCGCAGTCTCATGGGCCGGCATCGTGCTTGACTCCTGCCAGGCATCTGCTTCAACAGAGTCTTCGGTAGTGTGAAGTTTGTCACATTGTGACGGCCGCCTTAGCCTAGCCCCTGGCACTTCTTTAGCTGAAACAACGAGATGAGGTTCTGCTCGTGTGGTCACACGGAGCCGTTGCACCTTCGGAGGTAGTTTCTCGTCCTGAGACTCCTCAAAAACAACGTATTCACTTTCGCCAAGGAAGTTGCTACTTGCGCTGCCGTGGCCCGGGTTTGCTGTTCGGTCGGCCCATTCTCCAGCGGTCGAATCGCTCCCAGTTGCAGACTCAGCAGGCGTCACGGTGATGTCCTTCTCTAGGATTCCCTGCTGCTTTTGGAAGTTCTGAAAGAAGAAACATGAAAAGCAAACAGGCAAATTAGCTTTCCTCGATCTCTTAAATTTTGTATGCCCGCGAAACTTGAAAAGTACTGGCCGTGCCTTCTGAATATGCGATTCCTTAGTAGATAATCCAAGAATGGGAAACATAGGAGCGAGACTCAAACAAAAGAAGTATCTCAACAGCAAATCATATGACACTGAAAGCAAGGTAGGTGCTCCTAGGAAGAATTGCCTAAGGGTGAGTGAGGTTGCAAGTCAAGAAGATTTACTAAGAACAATACGTACCACTTTCTGGCCTTGCAGTGCCAGTGACAGACACCGTCGCGTTACGGGCAAACTTGTCTGCAAGTCGTCGCTTTTGACTGACTGAAGGGAATTGAGACGAGTGTCTACGGCCAGGGCAGCACCATGATGAAGCTCACTAGTGACGCGCACAGCTACAGCGCCGGATTCTGCAGGCGGTCTGGATTTGTCACTTGTGTTTATGTATACCAACTGAGCGCTGCTATAGCTATTCATCCTTGACTGGTCCGACGGGGTATTCCTCTCTTGGGATAAGGGACCTGCGAGGCTTGGCGGCACTTCAGGCAACTGGCCTGACGGCTCAACACCCTGCGTGTAATGCTTGCGTTCTTCCGCTTGTTCTACTTCTTTGAGTTCCGCAGGCTCATTCCCTGCATATTCTTTATACAGCTCACCATCAGCTTCTGGTGTTGACAATAATGCTGGCTCCTTGTTGTTAAAAGGGGACTCGCAGGGGCTGTTTGAGCAGCAGTCATCGGTTGAGAAACGCACTTCCCACTCCGTCGGATCTCCCAGTCGGAGCATCGTGACCCCTTCATAGATTCCATCTACTTCTAGGCGTTCTGGGGATAGTGCAGGGGATAAATCATCTTGCGCATTTCCTCTTTCACTTGACGAAGATATTGAAGCGTCTTCGGCAAAAGCTATCCGGCTAGTACCTTCATTCATTCCATCTCTGTCGATTGAATGGAGCGGAGAGATGCCCAAGAAATCTGCCATTCGTCTTATTTTCTGGTCGTCGCTATCTGCGCTGTATAGCTCGCGGTGATCGTTCTCATCATCAGATTGGCTGTCCTTGCTTGGAGCACCAGTTTGACTCTGAGCAGAACGATCCGAGCGTCCCCAGACAGCATCAAAAGATCCTGGAATATCTTCAGTCCCATGTTCCCCAGATCTTTTGCTTGAATTAAGGCCTGGTCTCTCGGCTTCGAGGCTTTTAGGACTTTCCTTGTCAATGGTATGAGGGCTACCTGTGCCTGCAGGTACTACAACAGTTGCTTCACCCTTCAGGTCTCCATCACTGGCAAAGGCTTCCCATTCCTTGTTGTCTTCTATTAGGGGCGGCGGTGACTCGGACTCGCTTGCGTCCTCTCCCGCCCCCTGTTGGTCTGCATAAATGTGGATGTTGTCCTCCAGTAATTGTTCTTGGTCTTCCCAGTCATGCTCACGCACAATGTTTTCCAACAGAGTGGACCTCTGGCGGCGCTTCGACTTTCCAGGTGGAGCACTTATCTCTATCCCTTCGCTTTGAGACGAAGATGAACTACACCCCAGTTCTGCCAAGCGGAAAGGGCTTGTTGCCTTCAGCTGCTCCTGAAGCCGTGTTTTCTGAGCTATTGACTCTGCTGCTTCCAATGAAAACAGCGTCGCTATGTGTCGGCGATCTTCCCTATAATGACAAGGGCGCACAACCACACTTTGAGACCATTTTCAAAAGATAAGCCTCTGAGAAAAAATGAGGCAAAAGGACTCGGGAAAAACGGTGCTATTGACTATCTACAAGTACGCAGCAACAAAAGCGTTCCTAACAGTGAGGCGGAGCAGGAAACTAAGGCGAATAAGAAGCCAGTCGAGGTGATGCCCGACCTAACGGAAACCTGGCTTTCGTCTTCTGAGGATTTCCTAAGGGCTGGCACCGGCCTGCCCCCTTCCGCAGAGGACGCACAAAGACGCAAAGGAGGAATGTAAAGAAAATGCTCAGGAATAAGTCCGTCCTTCTGACTTTCTACTTTCTTCTCTAGCGGCTGTCGAAATGTAGAGCAAGGAGTAGAGGAGGATGAGATTGGCGCTGGGTCTGCGAAACACGCTCAAGTAGAAGGCATTGCGCAAAAACAGTCCCACGCCTTTCCCTCCGCAAGCTCAGATCTCTTATGCTGTAAACATCATGCCGAATTTTCAACCAAAGGAAAATGCGAACCCGCCTAGTAGAGTATTACTTCGAACCGGAGCATCAGGCAAGCGCGCATGTTTTATATCCGTGTCTCGCAGCTGTGATCCGTCACTTGGTTTTCTTACGGCGGCTGTCAGTCAATTATGTATGAGGCGTACCTATGACAATTTCGGGAGGGTCAGCAGATACAGATACAGATGTGCAATCGTCCTCTTGCTGTCTCTCAGTAAAGGTCTCCTTCGCGCGCTCAGCCCCGAACACATCCGCATCGCCAGTAGTGGATGCGAAGTCCGCATCCACCAAACCTAGCAAGATTTTCTCAAAAGTTGGCGGTGGAAGCCGGCGAGGTGATATCAGTTGTCGCGGGGGAGGCCTAAAGCCACTGCTGGGAACTTCACTTGTACTCTTTTCCCTCGGGACTAGCATAGCCCCTTCTTTTCTTTTCGAGCTCTTATGGCTGGGCTTGTGGCTCCTGTGGCGTTGCCAGCTGCTGGACTGTCCTCTTTTCTCTTCCAACTCGTCGTGATCCTCACGAGACTTTCGCCTGATACACGTTTCACGAGAGCGAGTGAGAATGGCATACTCTTGGGAAGACGTCCCGTTTTGCTCTCGGCTCTGGAAACACCTCTCACTGTCACCGTTGGCGTGGGCAAGCGAAGCCTGCGACTGTGACGCGGTATCGGAAGAAGATCTTAGCCAAGCACAAGCAGCTATGGTTGGACTGCTGACTCTGCGTCTGCCGGAGAGCTGGGACATCACGCTAGGGCTCCGAGAGCGCAGAGATTGGGGAGTCTTGGGCGAACGCTGTGACAGCAGCTTCATGAAAGCAGGGGACGTTGGCGTTTCTGTCCCCGACGGTAAATGCCGTTGGACTCGAGCGGCTGAGCTCACAGTCCTTCCGGACTCCCGTTTCAGCTCACCGCCGTCCCCTGCATTTCCTGAAGAGTAACGGGAAGGAGAAACCTCACGAACAGGGACCGCCAAGACGGGAGGACGCACTCGAGCTCCCAAGTTTTCGTTTTTCCCTGTGCTCATCCTGGGCGTAAAGGAGTACATGTGTAGATGGTTAGCATGTCGGATGGTGTCTGGATTCACGTCCAGCCGGCCCCAGCATACACCTTTTGACCCGGTCCTCGCTTGTGCTCGAGATCAAAAGAAATGGCATGTCTACTCATCTACATAGGGAAGAAACCCTTGTTTCTGCCCTTTAAGGGGCTGTTAATGAGGAGATGCAACGCGAGCCCGTGTCAACTGCCGCTAGTCTGTTCCAAAATTGACGTCCTCCATCGCCAGATGAAAGCACAAGCAATTTCAAAAAGCTCCTATAGATTAATTTAAAACAATAAAGCTAATTACATCTATGTTTCCACTTGGTCTACCCGTGGGAAAGCTGCTGAACACTGCTGAGCGAATTCGCTGAGGGGAAGGCTCCGCAGGCTGTCTGGAAGGGTGGTCCCAGAAACAAGCGTCTAAAATTTAAATTATTTAAATTTAAAAGGAGAAAAGAGTCAAACTGGGACAAGATTTCTTAGAGACTGCAGCAAGGGTGCCAACGGTCACTGGGCCCGCTGGCCTGCGATCACCCCCAGCGGCAGTGGTCTTGCGCTGCGCCCTCTTGACCACAGAAAATAAGTTTTGCGCTATCAGTTTACACCACATATGCAATCCGAGAAAGAACAGTTTGGTATTCAAACGCGAGTCGCATCTCGCCTTACTGTAGACAACGCAAAAATCCGAAGCGTCATTTCAGTGTTTGTGCTTGTAGCCTTAAGGCGCCAGTGGGTCTGTGGACTCAGATCGAGATCTCCTTAGCTTGCGATTGCTCCATAATTGTCATACTCTTCAAAATACTAACATAAACAAACATATCTCAGCTTATTGTCTTCCCTCCATACAGCCGAATGCAAGTGAGCTCCGGAGGCAGTGCACGGTTGCCCCTGCAGGGGAGGACCACTTAACGATGGTTGAAGAACGACCAATACTATCCTTCTAGCTATCACATTATATGGAAGATGTCAAAAAACCTCGGTTTGTCCAGGCATTTAGGGCCTTCGGGAGACCCGCAGTCTGTGAAGGCCCCAATGGCTCAGGAAAGCCAAGACGACACATCACCGGCCGACCTTGGCTTGGGCGTCAACACAGTAGAGGAACAAGTAAGCGGTCTAAAAATCCTATGGAGCTGAAGCGAAGCTCAGCGCCCTTGTGTCTCATTGTGTTGCCCTGTCTGTGTGTTTGCGTATACGGCTGTACAGCTCGAACAGCTGACTCAACTAGTGCAGACGCTAACGGCACGCATAGCTAGCGAAGAAGACTCTAGAGAGCTCTTGAGAGCCCAACTTGATGAAGCATACGCGGTAAGTGCGTAGTGTGAGCGGATCTGAATGCTCTCACATGATCCCCTAGCTACCAGTATGCATGATCCACTGCATGCTGCTTCTCCTGTTAAAAGCTCCCGCGAAATCTCGTTTTTTGTCTTAATTTGCAGCAACTAGCAGATGCCCGAACTGAGCATCTGACCTTTCCCTATGAGGGGGGTCGTTATCAGCAACCTGGACCCACGTGAGAGGAACTTCATCTATTTTTTCCAGCTCATGGCAGAAGTTTAGCTAGCTAGAATACGACGGTTCTTGTTCTTTAAGTGGCCGGCTCTTTCATTGCCATTGTGCGTTTCGCTGCAGGTGGCTTGAGCCAAGCCATGAACAACTCACGAAGGTGAGAAAGAGAGTATATTCCCTAAGTTTCCCATGCCTAGAAAAGGGCTGCACAGAAACCTGCGCCAGCTTCTTATTTCATATTTCGGTGATGTCATCTTCAGGCTACACGCACAGCTGAAGAGCTGCAATATTTGCTGGAACAAGAGCGCGCAAGGAACGCGGAGATGCGCATGCAGTACGAGAGACAGCTCAAGCTCATTCGGAACGGAATCCAAAAGGAAAAGCGCGATTTGAAACAAACGCTAGTACAACAGGTTGATTTCATCATACGCAAGTACAGAAACCTTGCAACAGAGGCTGTCGAAACAGCGCGTCAGGAGCGTCAAAAAGTCCAAACCGAGCGAATAAAGGCCCGCGAACTCGCAGAGACAGCATGCAGAAACTTTGAAAAAGATTTGAAGGAAAGAACAAAGGTGCGTGCTTCATGCAGTAACCGAGTGCAAGTTAGAGAAGAAGCTTTAAGACACCTATAACATATCGTCTTGGACGAGGCATTTGCGAACATGCGCATCCAGAAGGCTCTCGAAGAATACCGCCAGTTGGCGCAGGAAGCCCATAAAGCAGCGCAAAATGAGCGCGAGGAGCTCCGGACTAAGTGGTGAGTCGCCTTGCCAGTGAGATTACTTTGCTTTGCAGATCCACGCTATCAGCAGAAAACACAGGAGCTACATGAACAAACAAGAGTCCGAAGTGCGATTTCATGTTTTTGTGCAGTGCAAACCTTGAAAAGGCAATGATAAGCAAACGCCAACAATTTGATGCTCTTGTTGTCCGGGTATGTTTTACCCGAATCTCTAGGCGTCTGTATCTTAAATACTGAAATTCCAGTGGTGCATTTTGCGCGTTTCTACATCTTTCTATCACTGCGTGGCTCGTGGACTCCTCAGGAGGCAGAGAAGAGAATACAGTGCTATAGGCTCAGCCACCAGGCTATGAAGGAACAGCTCGAGCGAGAAAGGAAGCATTTTGGAATAATGATGGGTGAAATTGCACAGCGGGTGAGCTATCCTGCATCTGTCGAGTTTGTCATGAGTGCAAAGCTGTGACGGCATCACCAGGATGAAGGCAGCACATTAGCGTAACATGTATGCCTAATATTCAAGTGCCCCAACAGCCAACGCAGCATTTCTGAGCTAAAGCGCCAAACCAGCAAAATTCCGGTGGCGAAAGTACGCAAATGTCCGCATACAGGTTGAAAAAGAGTGCAGCGACTACGACGCCGCAATGTTGAAGGCAGTCGCAGTATTCTGCAAGACGAAGGGTTTAGATGTAGATGAATCTACGCTGCGTCAGCAGCTCGGGGATATTCGGATTCAGCGGCTAAAGGAATCTGGCCACGAATTGCATGTAAGCCAGCTCAGGCTGCCATATTTCATTAGGGCGAGCAAATGCACTACGTAGGCCTCCTTGCATGTATCACAAAACCTCAACAGTTCAGTAACCGCTGCGGCACCTAGCTATTGCTTCTGCAGCTTGTATATCTGCTTTCAGGAGCCAGAACCTCGCCCACTGACAGTAAAATACGGGTTTCAAGCAGTGACTCCTGGGGGTGCCAGTTGATAAGCATTTGTAACAACAGTACACCTCCTACACGCATTTGGGTCAGCAGCAAACGAGCAGATATTAACTCTTTCAAGGAAGTCTGCAGTATTCCTATTTTTCCGTTTTTTTCGAGAAGCTTGAATTTGTATAAACGGCTCCCGAACCTTCGCGTAGCCTGTTCTGGTAGTTCCATGTGAGAAGGTATTCATGAGTTAATCGAATAACTAATCATGCGGATCTGCAAGCAGCCCAAAAACATTTATGAACGATAGTTCATTGTATCAGCCATAGTGCTCGCTCACGCTGCACTTACTGTGCAGCTGAGCAGCTTGTTCAAAGTAGTTAAAAGCAGTCAGTGCCCCAGGATCTGCATCCTGCAGAAGTACATGGGCCCGAATCTTGACACGTCAGGAAGCATAGCATAACCGTGCTTAAGCTTCTCGATTGAAAATAATGCAGAGCCACTTTCCCGTCCTGCATTTTCATGCGTCGTCTCGTCTTGATTCGCTGGAGAGCCCTCTAGTCTGACTTCCGGAGGCCATTCCCCATCAAATAGTGGCAGCGTCTTCACGTTCCCTTTTGCCTTCTTCAGAAATTTGTCAATGACCTGAAAGGCATTCAAGGCCCGAGAAGCATTAGGCTCGACTCAGTGCCTGAACACGAGTGGCCTGGCCTCTATGCAGCTACGGGGTGCCTGTGATCCGTTGTCTTCATGTGCCGCTCCAACCTTCTGGTCAAAACATATTGCAAACCATGTATATGTGCTAGCATTCGACTCTAAGACCTGAGCCACAAACAATCCTATGTGCCACCTCTGCTTGCTTCTACGGTGACGTCGCTCGGGCTCGATGTTAAGTGCTTTGCACTTACGCCATCATTCTCAAGTTCAGACAGCGAACATGTTGTATACAAAAGAATGCCATTTTTCTTCAAAAGCTTCGACGCAATAAGTAGCATTTTAAGTTGCCTTTCTGCGTGGGCCTTTGGAGTGCCTGTGGAACCGCACTGCATGACATACGCTTCACTGTAGCGCAAGCAGACTTCCCACAGATAGTGATGACCACAGAAGCCACTGAGATTAAGTGCTAGTTAGTTTAGGGTGTCGGTACGTCCTCCACGCATAAACTTGCAGCAACTCTCACCCTGCGACCACTTGGCAACTGCGGATCCTCCCTTGCGGAGGAGATGTCTATCAGACGAACAAGGGGCGTCTAGCAGAATCCTGTCGTACGGTGCGAAGCGTTCTGAAGGCTCAACCATAGTCAACCCAAAATTCTCTGGGAGATTCCAGCCCGCATGCATTCACCGAATGCCTATTGCTTCCTTAAAGGGAAAAAGAAGTACTATTTCCATAACTTAAGTAGTGGTGGGACTGGGCCTAACGCGTTTATCTTACCAAATGCACCACCCTTGCAAACATCTGCACAGCTAAACTGTAGCCGTTGCCTGTGCACATTAATCGGTTGCACCTCAAGAACTCTATTCTTACACTCAAGCTCGGTTATAATGTGGGCGCGCAAATATCTGAAACGGCCCTACGCTACAACGCAGGCGGCTCACCCTGCAGTGGCATACGGTGGAAGGAACTTTTTAAGTGTTGCCTGCAACCTGAAAAAAATATACGGAAAGCCCCTCACTCCACACTCTGGCTATGCAGCGGCACAACGGTCACCGTTAGAGGCGTGTTTGTGATCACCTGTATGAATGCCAAAGCAGCTTACCGCGACAGTCGGTCTCGGCTAGCATCGTTACATACCAACAGTCCCCCTGCTTCGTCATCGTTGTCAATGCCGTCGATCTCATATGACATACTGTTGCTCCCGATGATGTAAGATGGAAGCTTTGCTTGTGACATCATGCTCGAAATAATCAAGGATTTACCGCCTGGTGCCTACGAATAAGTACAGTGCGCACTTAAACACATGCGTCCTTGGCTTAATGTTTACAATTTTGACTGGCAAATATTTCCATATAAATGCATCACCTCTCCAAAATGAAATTTACAGTATGCGCTTACTCCACTACAAGCCAGGTGTTACTTACTGCGCACGTGTCAAGCACGACCTCTCCAGGGCGCGCTTCAAGGACAAAGGCAGCGAGAGCCGAAGCACCGTCTGAGGAAGTGTATGGACACCAGCACATGGATAAACCAAAGCATGCACGGACAGAGGACTCCACCCGTGGGCGATTGTTTCCAAGAGAGATAAAATATATACACAGAGCTGCCGAGGTACAGAAAAAACTTACCCAGGAAGTACGTTTTGGTCCTCGCCTCCTCTATTACGTGGTCGTCATCGACAACGGCTACGCTTTCAGTGTTGTTTCCATGTAGTGCGGGGCAGCTGCTGGCCTCAGCTTTAGGCTGGGACGGGACTGAAAAGGGCCCATCACTGACGTTGCAGTCAGTAGGCGCTGCCGTTGTTCCAGACCCACAAACTGTGGCTGCTGTATTCGTGTTAACTACGTTATTCTCCTTAAGCGGTGCATTATCTGAGCAGGTGAGGCAGTTGGGGATTATGCACGGAACGAGCCGCTGTTTCCTCAAAAGGTAACGAAGCGCGCTGTGGGATATGTTTGGGGCAACAAAAGCCAGTTGATTGGGAGCTTCAGAAAGAGCTTGAAGCAAGTTACTCCAGCGGTCTTTGCCATATTGTTTGCTGTATGTACTGCTCCAGCTCGCCCCGCCTCGTGCGCTCATGCTGTCCCAGGGGCCAAGCGTCTAAAACAAGCTGGAGTGGCTACAGAATTATAAAACGAAAGATGCGAGAATCAGAGAAGATATCATGTCACTCGCCAGGTGATTTCAGCTCTGTAGTTCCACCAGTTATATACCACATCGGCTCAAATCGACACACAAAACATGAAATTTTAACGCCATCGCACGGCTCATGATAATCCTGTAAAGTGAAGAACTACTCATATCTTCCGCCTTTAACAGTATGTACTAACTATAGACAACCCTTCGCAACTATACGTGAAACTGAGGCATTTCCGTTGCGGTGGGCATGCACGGCAATGAATGGGGCCATCGAGAGCTGCATAAAGTGCGTGTTCGTTCATGCTTCTACCAATTCGAGGTATTTCTTATATAAGGTGCTGTTAAATAGTACAAATGTGCAATACAAAATAAACTAACTCCCTTCCCCAAGCAACTTATGAGTCGGATGCTGGGGTCGGCTCGGCCTCACACTCTTTGGCATGGTTAGGGACAAAGTTGCGAGCCACTCGATGAATTCATGATCGTTTACTATGGTCCGAGCTTAAAATTCATGTTGAAGCGTCGCCTCTGAGTCAGGCTCCGGAAACGCTGAATTGGACAGGTTGCAATCGACGCAGTCTCCATGGGGTGCCCCCAAAGCGGCGGTCTTCTTTTCCTACAACTTCGTTGGATGGTGAGAAATGTGTGCCTTTGTGTAGCTTGTTTTTTACACAGGTGGTTTCTGAACCCACTAACTCTAACAAGTGACCTCCATTAAGATAATAGCGTGTCAAGTGCGCTTCGGCGCCAGCGACCTGAAACCCTCTCATGGAGCTGAAGCCGCAATCAATTTCATATAACTTTGATGTATACCTATTCAATATACAGGCTGCCCTTATAATTGTTCATGATGGGCCAACGGCGCCTTGGTTAGGACGCACAGGAAAATAGCCAACAGCACTATTGGCGTCGCAGAACCAGGTGCTTGAGGTTAGGCTCAACTTTGCCCACCAGAAGCAAGCGATGTTGGATGGACATGGATCTTAGTGCTAGAGTTCTGTCCGCGGCATTGATACTCAAGAATCGCAGGGAAGATCTCTCGAATGTAGGCACCATGTGGCGATACGCAGAATGGTTTGGCATTTTTGGATACCTCTGCAGGAAGACAACCCTGCGCTTCAAGGGCCGCTATGATGTCGAGCTTCTGGCTTCTTGCTGGCCTTGCCGTGAAAATCAGCGCCCTCACATCGGTTCTGTGAAGTTCGAAAATAATCAAACATTATTGCTCCATGGCGCGAAGCAGGGAATTTCAGCGGGTGCAACTCTTTAGTACAGAGCTGCTATGCAACTCTTTAGTACAGAGCTGCTAGCAGACAGACAACACTTATAGAGTTCAGAGGTACTCGTGATTCCTGTGCAGCATTCCTCCAATTTTCGCTAGTAGAATTCGATATAACAGGGCTGGGGCTAGAACTATTGGCTGAGCAGGGCACCGCAGTGCTGAAACGTGGGCGAATACACAAGGGTCAAACCATTTTTACTTTTTGTGCTGAAGGCATGGAATAATTTCTTATGGGGCTAACGGTGCCTAAAAGTACATCACTGTTGAAGGCGCGAGTGCAGCTAGAAGCATTGAAGCTACAACCTATGCTGGATGCAGCTGCACCGTGTCTTCACAAGGAGCTGCGTTTGATGCAAATGTTTCAATAATACAGTGGACAAATACTACCTGCTTTGAGCAGGGACTTTCAAAAATGCTGCCTTCCTACAGCCTCCCATTTAAAGGGTCTTTGGCTTTGCGGTGTGGCTTTGCGCCACAGTCCATTGCACAATGGGGCAATGAACTAATGGCTGAAGGCAGCGCAGGGACCTGTAAGACGACATATGCATGGGCATAAGCCTGTCACCTGCTCACGTAACCTGTGCTCGGCACAATGCATCGATAGACCCCTCGTCTGAGCCGGCGTTAGCCGGCTGATCCTCAACCTCTACCTCTGATGGGCTACCCAGAGTAATCTCTACGTAGCCGAAAAGTTGCCCTGTCTGGAGATGTATTAACCTCCTGAATACTTCGGCTTTTGCTGCCAGTGTCAACTTTAATCAAGCTCGCGAGGAATGACGCGCGAGCGGGCTCACCATGCATCCGCGGAACTTGCGCATGAAATATCTCTGTCAGTTTTCGTCAGTTTTCGTTATAACCAAGAGTGCCAACTTACCTCAAAACACGTAAATTTACCGCTTTTATTTAAGGAGGCCTGAATTGTTGGTAGCCACACTATTTTGTCCTTGCAAAACTTCGTAGCATGTCTCTACTCCCTAATGCACACCAGCTGCCGGCATTGCTCCAACACGATACGCCATGCAGGGCGTCTACAATAAATGCGAAGCTGCAACCCAATAGAAGACTTCCGTATCTTGTCATAACTTCTCTGGATACTGTCAGCATCACCGCCGCCCAATTATGCTTCAGAATGCCAAGATGGAGGACGTCACTCACTAGCTCCCCCTAGTGAGTGGTGTTGTAGTCTCATTGCAGGGTGCTGTATGATGCCATACGTCTGGTTACCAAATGGCTTTAAAGCATCATTCGCGGCTACATAGCCTCAATGTAGACAAGCACAATAGACTGTCGATGGCGAGAGTAAGTGATAGCAATCACGGAAAGCTTTGCTAGATGAAAATCTTGCCTAATGAAGGGGATGGACATCCTATCACACGAGTATGGCGCTTCATTTGTAGGATTGTGCTCAAACTGCGGGAGTGAAGGTACTTGTGAAATTTTTGTGTGTATTTGGCTTTTGGATGCAGTGTTGTCATGATGGGCAGCACGAGCATGCTACCAAGGGGTTGCAGGTGACGGCAATTTGTGTGCCGCCAACCAACTTTAAGGCGACAAGCAACGCAAGAAAGTTAGACACTTCAGAACGACCCTAAATAGTCAGCATTTACGAAAAAGAAGTGTAAAATTATGTTCGTTTTTTCCAACTGCAAATATAAAAAATCACAGCCAAAAGGTTGGGTGTGAACTCTGTATTATGGTTGTATGGATTCATAGGGATTTACAATTTTAGGTTCCACCACACGTACGTTTATTACTGTAGCTAAGCGCAGTGGCTGCAGATGAGCTTTATCAGAAGGGAGTAAAACTTGTCGGTTGAAGTTTCAGAGCTCATCTCAGTGTGTAGCTTAATGAAAGCACCTTTACTTAGTGTTTTAATGCCGAATCCTGCTGGATGAAGAACGGAAAATTGGCGCAAACACCAGAGTGAAGGGAGCTCACATTTGCGCTTTTCCTTGAAAAAGAGCAACTAAACTGCAGTGCATAAGATTAAACCTCCGGCCCACGGCAGCCGTTGTAACGTTGGCCAGGTACGTCTTGACAGCAGCGGCACGGACATCACCGTACCTGCTGCTCCATCTGCAGCGCGAAAGCAGGCGCGTCAGAGGACACAGGTAAATCCATGCTGACCGCCCTTTAGAGGCGACAGTGCCGTGCCAACTGTGCTGGATGACGCAGTACTCCGCTGAGTGCCTCTCATCTACAAGTCACCCACTGCATGTACGAACCGCCCCCTGAAGACGCGCAGTACGCGAAAGCGTCAACCTAGAGCAACGCAGGCAACCTGGAAGAGCCGTTCGCCAGGTCGCCTATCGTTTCCGTGGCCTGAAGATGCTTGCGAGGCAGGCAAGCGTCCTCTACTGGGGAAATAGTGTGCCGGCTGTGCTTGCTGTCTGATGCACAGCTCAGTGCTATTAGCCCCTAAACAAGCCTTATGTTTCGGTGTTCAGGGAGCTACTTTCTACTGATCTATTTCGGGCGAAAATGCCTCCACGAAATCTGACACAAGTAATTACAGCAGGGCCTCACATCACCCCGTGCACCTGCAGACAGAGTTCACTTGGAGCTTCCCTGGGTCTTGCGTGATCGCACTGAGCAAGATTAAATCGTTACAACCAGACGAACTGTGCTTCCAGTTGCTCATCCTCTAGAGGAGAAGACGGTTCAGTTTAGTGCAGCTCGTCCAAGCAAGATTTCGGACCGCTAAATCTGCACTCCTATTACGGACCACACTGCGGAAGGTAGGGCATGAGGTGGGCTAGCATGAGCTTGTCAGCCATTAGTGAGCGCTGGTGGCCTAGCTCTTCTGCCGCCTCTGCAGAACACGCTGCGCCCCGTGCTGCCTCGAACACAGGCGTGCACTCTACACACGAGCCCTCATCATCACTCAACAGCACATTCTCCTTGCGCCTCCTTTTTTGAGGCCCGGCAGAGGCTGTCGGAGTTTCTTGCAAGGTGCTGCCGTTTAGCTGCAACGGGTCTATGTGTGTCACGAAAGACGCAGCCCGATTTGGCTCTCGAGACGCGAACTCTACGCGCGCACAGTACTCTGAATCCAAGCCGCTAAGCGCTAGGGTGTCTTCATCTGCATGGACTGTATACACGACGTCTGATTTGCTTCCCTGTTTGACTTCAGCTTCCGACAAGCTCATCTGCCGCTGAAGCTGACCCGCACATGAACTTGACGAGTCGGAAACTCCCTGAACTGAATATTTTCGCAGGCGCTTACCGGTGCGACTGCCCTCGACGCTCTGACTTGACGCATCAGCTGTTGACGCGTGCGGGTTGGTGTGCTCAGTCACATATCCACTCCGTTTCTGCTTAGTCGGTGCTGCGGAGACGGCTGGCACAGCCGTGTCCGAAGAGGAGTGCACATTACCCATAGGGCAGCCAGGGGCACTGCTACAGGACCTCGTGGCAGCAGGCGTCTTCGGCCCCCACTTTCTTAGGCGAACAACAGAAGCAGGAGCTGCTGCCAGGCGGAATGTACACGAGGCGTTGAGCATGCGTGCAGTGTCCTCGAGACGCATCATGTCGCCGAACTTCGTCGATGTCTCGGCAGTGATATCATACAAAGGGACTGCATCTGTGGTCTGTGATGCTGTTGAGTCAACGGCGCCTTCTTGGCATACTTTCGTACAAATCCCAGAATCGTTTCCTGGAGGCACTTGCGCAGCTACGGAAGCTGATGCGGCGCCGCCACCAGGCGATTCACCCGCCGGCGGCTGCTCTGCTACAGCACTCCCTGAAGAGTTCCCGTTGAACGCAACTAGGCGTCGCCTATTGAACTGCTTGAAAAACATTGTGCGAGAGGCCCTGAGGTGCTCTGTTAGGCTGTAGCTGATGAGCGGCGAGGGCCGCTGAACAGATCCCGGACGGCACATATAAAGCGGAGCCTGCTCATCGTCATCGTCGCTCTGGAGACCAGCTTTTAATTCAATCCTTGGTCGTGGTGGCAAGCATTTGCATGTCTCCCTGATATACTTAAGAAAACGACCCCATGATTGCAGTGCAGCACTCGCTGACAATCCGAGACTCAGCTGGCAATCCTTGGGATGTGAAATCTGTCCTCGTCGCAGTGCACCAGGAGGGTGCTGCAGATTCGCTGGACAAGGATGCTGCCTTCCTACTGAAGTTAAGAAGGTTGAGTTCTTCGCTCGACGTCGACGTCTATCCCCTCGTGAAGCACTGCTGGTGCTCTGTGCCGTGTCAGAGTCTGAGTTGTCGCTTGGGGCATGTGCCCACCGTGTTCTGTAGCGGTTGATGCACTCCAACGTCTCTGGAACCATGCAAGCGGCGAAAGCTTTCAGCTTACTCTCCAAAAACTCAATGCCGCTGCCTGACTGGGACACGACCTCAGATGCGTGCCCGCTTGTCTCAGTGTTGCTTGCGGATTTCCGTGCCGACTTTTTTGCAGGGGAAAGTCTCAGGAGCTGGTCTTTCTTCGCAAGCATCTGCGCTATCCACTTGGATTTGAACATGCGGATCTCCTTAGATTTTCGAGAGCTTACACGATACTCGGTGATAAGTAGACCATCACTGGTGTGGTCGTATTCTCCCTCGTCAATATAAACGGCGACTCCATCGTCGCTCTCATCCTCATCGGAAAGTAGCACCGGAGTAGAGGGCTTTGAAGACGTATTAAGAACAACACCTGCTGTAGCTGGGCTGCGCTTGCGGTTGGTAGAGCAGCGCCCCTCTTTGTTGGCGCTGGTCAAATCGCTGTCCGGCAAAGGCAGCGTTTCAGATACAACGTGAACTCCGTTGCTTCCGCAGTTGCTCTGATTTGTGCTTCCATCATTCGTATACAAGGTCCAGCCTCCACCAAGAAATTTTCGGCTTGCGAAGCCTGTATCCGCTGGACTGGCTCCGGCGCATGGCTGTGGCAGTGTGCCTTTCAAGGAAAGCGCCATAGACTGGCTCTGGTGATCAGGAAAGTTTTCGTCTGCCTCTGTGCTCTCGGAAACCGAAGGCAGAGAGCGAAATTCCCTACGAATTTCGCAGAGAGCTCCTCTTTCTAACGAAGCTTCCCGCCCAGGACACATTGTTGTCCTCTCCTCGCCGCTGATGATGTAGTGTCCCTGCAGCCTCTTCTGTTGAGAGGTCTAAAGACTGCAGGGTACACAAATGCGGCAAGGCAGGCCGCAGCAGATTTAGAGACGCGACTGGAAGCTTGGCTGAGTGCCTAGGACGCTAGCAGCCATCAGGTCACGGGGGATCGCCCATGTGGGCGGCAGAAACGAAAGAGCCAGTGCTAGGCCCTAGCCCGCTCTCACATCATGGTATACATGGAGTTTTCGGCCCCCTTCTTTTCGGGAACGTCTCGCTGTTTTCGAAAATCCAAGTGGCATGAAGACCCTGGATGCTCAGGATATCACCCTACAAACTGGCGGCCGGGCCAGTAGCGACGCCTGCCACTGGGTTCAGAAGCCACAGGCGCTTGGACCATGCGGCCACAAAAACGCTACAATGATGTCGCGTACTCTTGGGCTCTGCTGGCCAAGATTGAGTAGAAGGTTATGACGGCTGCCTGCCGCCTGGTAGGGGCCAGATTGAAAAAAGGATGCTGAGCTGACGCGTATTCAAGCCAAAGAACCTCAACATGAAGCCTACAAGGTCATTTCATCGACAAACAAAATTTCATGTGCAGCACTAAAATTTGCAAAGGGCCCACACTACCACCCATAGCTCTAGGAGGTGGGTCTTGGGGGCTGGTGGCTTTTGGGTTCGGCGGCACAAATCGCCTCCTTGGCGCTTTCAGCTAAAACGAGAGAAAATGCGGACTAAAACACACACTCTATTTGCTAAAAATGCGAAGTACACTGCAAAAATTGGAATTTTCAGCATGACAAGGGAGGGAACAATGCTCACTCTAGGTAAATCCGACACCTCCACCTACTCACTGCCTCTGGTGATACTAGCTCGAGATATGTTGCACGGCAGCCAGCTCCTGTGCGCGGATCACCCATGAGACTTACGAGCCACTCCAAGCTTTTCTCTCCGAATTTTTTGGCTTAGTTAGAACGTCAGTTGGCATTAAATATTATGGAGTAACTGAAATGAGGCTCTGGTGTCCTGTTGGGTAGAACCGCTGCACATATTGAATAGCGAGATCTTTGTTATCAGGCTATGCATATATCAAGTTCCGTGGGTATGCCTTGCGGTAGATATGATGGTATGGCCTTACTTACTAGGACAGAGGCCACACGTCAACGATGGCGCGTGGCAGGCCTATGCATACATAGAAAGAACATCAAGCTACTGCTGTGCAACAATATTTACCTCGAAGAGAGGAGGTTCTTACATTTAGCTGTGCCGCTGGTAATCGTTGCTGTAGTCTTGCTGTTTCACATTTTTTCATCGCGGCGAAAGACACTTTGCAAGCTCAGTAACAGTCTCGTTACGCAGTGCGCTTAATGCAAAAAGAATCGTAGATGGGCATTCAAGACGAACACGAGCGCGTTTACATGGCAGTAAAGAAACTTCCTCGGGTCGGTTCGGCATCGGGGGATAATCCTCTCTGTCTTCAAATGCAAGAGTCCATTGCGTGAAAAGCAATAAGAGAAAATGTACTTTTTTCCTCGTGTCCCTCATGCCTTCTCAATTGACTAATTTTTGAGTATTCGCAGTAAAATGAGCAAAAGAAGCTAGTGGCAAGGTTCAAAAGAGTGCTGAGGGAGCCACTACATCCTACAGGCCGCTACTTCTGAATGCTCTAGTTGGAGCTGCCGCCAACCTTGTTTGTGATTCCCTCGCGGGCCCGTCTCTAACTTTTGACTTCAGAAACTAGGCACGCTGCCACATTGCTCATAGTATTTTAGCCTAGTCAAGCGTTTCAGTCTTCCACACTATCTCAGTGGTTCTTGTCCATAAGATTTCCCTCGGCAAGAACAGGAGGTCACTTCAGGATTATAACAGCCTGGTTATTCTTTCAAGATAAAATCAAGATTTCTGCTCCGCTTCTCAGCAGCTGCTGCGCAGCCCCATATGCAATAATTGGCTTTCCGCACAGCAACACGAATGCAAAGCATTAGGCTCTGCTACACACTTATTAAGTAGACCATGGCAGTGCGGAAGACGGTCAAATGCAGCAAGTAAGATCAAATCCCACAAGACGCGACAGGAATTTTCCCGCAAGTGAACTATGGGCCGAGATCCGTGCTACTCAGCCTAAATTCGAGAATTTTGAATGAGCGTTCGGCGACAGAGAGCCATAGCTGGTCTAAAAGCGTTCAAGTGCTGCTGCCACAACGCACCAGCTGGCATCTGGACTTCAGTTATTTTTATTCATTCTAGATGTCTTCACCAAGTCCTACATTGGGCATGCAATGTGGAATCGAAGGCTTGTACGATTGCCACAAATGCGTATGTGCGCCTATACGTAAACCTATGGAAGCGAAGTAGCAGGCTGTCTCAATTGAGCAATTCCCGTCAATTGCCTAGCTGACGCTAACAAAGCTGTGCTGTTCGCCAAGGGTGACGAGATTATTTACTTGAAACTATAAAAGACACACCCGATTGGTGGATTCGGGTAGCAGACTCGAAGTCACAAAACCCCTCAAAGTACTACTGCGGATATGTATATGCTTCACTCCAAGAGGTGAAACCTGCTGCGCTAGTCTACCGTCAGTGCGAATTTGGCAAGATTTCATGTCAAGGTAATGCTGTAAAAGCAAAAATTGCAACAATCGTTAGCAACAGGTGGTACCGAAGCTGCTAATGTACCATGACCCGACAAAGGCAACCTGTGCTTAAGTAGACAGCCTGCCGCCACAACTTTATCCCTGCTCTCTTCTTCTGCATTTCTGTTTTAATATTTTCTGTGCTTCAACCTTTGCCCTTAGTGCACCAAGCAGTGGATTCATTGCCAAAAAAGGCTCAGGGATTATGGACTTTGTGGTTCCACATGCAGAAGCCTACGTGGAGTTGACGGCAAGTATACGAGCCTTCGATTCCCTATTTCACTCTACAAATTGTCATTTGCGCGCCCAACGTAGGACGGACTGAATTATTACCAAAAACTAGCGGAATAATTGGAAGTTGCTGTTCACAATGTTTATTGAGAGTGCGCCCTATCCGTAAACGGCACGAAGCATGCATCTCATCCTGAACCCAGTTCTACTTCATGTAGGTGGCTTATATGGTGGTGACAATTTTCAAAGTATGAAATTGATTCAACCGCTTAGAATAAACACCACTCCATCCAGAGTTTACCAACGAGACGCTGGTTCCTGCTTACTAACTCAAATCCTCGGATGCCTCACTTTGCTGAAGTCTCCAAAGCTTTGTTGTTGTTAGTCCACGCAAAATTATTCAGTGGCGAGGGTGTTGCTCACCTTGCGTGCATTTAGCCGAGATGAATGCGCAACTTGGGCATCCAGTAGCATGGTTTTATTCACAAAGATAGTTCTCCGTACAAACGAGACCTTTCTAAAATATTTACACAAGCTGTTTCTGGAAAGCGCATCCTTTGAAAGCAACTCTACTAGAGTGGCTCCGCCTTTGGACGATAGACCTGGATTCATACTGAGATGGAGGTTAACTGCCCTGGAACTTTTGAGGGCATACTAACTTTGCTTATAAGGGGCTGACAGTTCACGTCCTTTCTCGGGACGAACCAACAGCGCCCGCACAAGTTGAGTTTGAAGCGCAGGCGGCACTCGACCGAACTTGCTTTTCAAGCAGCGCAAAAGTGTGTGCAGCTCCTCGAGGGGGTCTTCGAACACGAGACTGCTTTTGATGAGCACCTGAATATTTGAAAGTACGAACACCAAGATGTTGTGGGGGGCTCTATAGTGACAAGTCCTTGCGAGCACATCTGAAAGTGATCGTTTGGTGCTTTGACACGATATGTTCCTGTCAACACCAACTTTCCAATCCCTCACCTGAGACATGAGTGTTTCCACTTCGTTTTCGGTGAGGTTACAAACGTAATCTACTAGCTCCTGGTAGCGCAGACCATACTGTAGATCCCTCCGCATTGTCTCTAGAAGCTTTTGCACTGGATTCGCTTGCAGTTTGTTTTCAGTCCCGCTGGCCCTTTCTGCGACATGACCAAGTCCCGCAGCGACGGTGGCCATCAGATCTGAGTACCACGCTTCTATAAAGTCAGCCATATCCGCCTTTCTGCAGGATTCTGCTCCCTGCATCAGAAATACATGCTATGCGGACCGAATACATCCGGAGGCAGAGAGGCTACCACTTTGATCATTAATTGGGCATTTGGTCTACCCAGCTGCGAACATGCCATATAATTAAAATGGCTAATTCAACGCAAGAATAGGGGAAGAGGCGCCACTCTTTTTCCTTGCGCTTCCAGCAAATACGTCATGCCACGTGCATATATCACCCTCAATGCATCGACCACAAACATCTCTTGGTGCGTCCAACTTCTTCTCATATGCTGCACTAGGCGGAGTCTGGTGCCCGGGTCAAAAAAGCTACGCAGTGTCTGCACAAGGGGAACAAAAAGCAGTGGCTCTATCGTTCGATTCAGCTGCGGCGACAAGGCTCTGGGATAAGCGGCAACCGCGTAGTTATGGCTTGAATCTGAAATCCTACTATTATATCACCTACCCTGGTGTCCAATAAATCACTGAGGTTACGTTTTGCCTTTTCCTTCACTTCGCTGCGAGCCCGCAGGCATTCCTGCAAGACCACACTTCACTTATTTTCAGGTGTTTCAGTGACGAAACAGAGTTGCCCTCCCCACCTGTTACGTTTTACAATTTGCAGCAGAGTGAGTGCGGCAGATGTATAGTTAGTCAAATAGCAGAAGCATTTTTACCCTAATTCGCTTCATTGCCTTTTCTGTCTCATTCGCGGCCCGGGCTGTGCCTAAAACTTGAGGCTTTCCCCAAGCACACCGCCGCGACGAGAGATTCGCCTGACCTTCAAAAATTACGCGTAAGGGGAACATGGAACTCACACATTCGTAGACGAGTGCACGGGAACTCGCATGCGGGCTGCTCAACGTGACGTAGGCAGAGACCTAAGAGACCCTGGGTGACGACGCAAACCACGCCAGAGCAACTATGCTCCAATAAGGGCTGTCCAAAAATGTACTGCCCCACAAGTTAAGTCTTACGTAGTTTCCTAGCCTGATCAGTGGCAACTAGTTGACTCGCATCATCCGCTGAAACGGGGGCTCTTTGGGCAGCGTTCCTGGCAGCCATCTGCTGAAGCTGCGCCTGGAGGAATTCTGGCGTAAGAGTACCTCTGCAAGTCGCTTGCTGGAGGCCTGCAGTTCGTTCATTTGTCCAGGACCGCCTGCTTACCGTGGACCGGCGGCTTCTCCCACCGGACATCGGTCTTGGTGCTTTATTGGAAGACCAACCAGCCATATGTGGCAGCTTTCTCGAGGTCCAAAATGCTTCGTCTGCTTCAATGAGCAGTGTTTCCAGTTTTGCAGAAGCTTGCTGAGGTGTAGTAGGAGTGTTCACAATATTGCCACTTGTTTCCTGACTCTCGGGATTTTCCGTGCTCTGAGAAGCAGGAGTCGGGCCGGCATTGGCTGCCAAAGCAAAAGCAACAAAGACGGCAACTGTTTATGGCGTGAGACTATTTGTAGGCTGCTCTTCTGGCCTTTCATCATCTCTTACATAGCGCTCTATGTAAGCTCCACTGCAGCCCTTGATTTCTTCAGGTACAGTTACAATAGCAGCGTTTGGTAGGTTCATGAGTTATACTACCCCGTCCCGTCAGTAGCTGCTTGCCTCCTGCAGTTTCAGTGGCAACCTCTCTGAGGTGCCGCCGTTCCTCAATAAACTCCTGTAAGGTTGGCAATCGTCTGGTACTGCTCACGCAAGAAGATGCTGTTCTGTTGGTAAGTGCAGCAAGCTTCAGCCTGAATCAAAGCACCAAGGACGATTAGAGGGTTCCATCTAACTTTTGACTTATGTTGAAGCAAGTTTGCTACGTGTAGGCACTTGAGGACCGCTTTAGCTTGCCTGGGAATCTCAGTGCGTAGCATTTGCTTGATGCATGGCTTAGGTTTAGGGACCGTTAACGGCTTCTGGTGTGACGCTGAAGGAGGGATAGTTAAGTCATTGGAGCCAGAAGAATGGTTTGCCCCTGTACAGCTGGAACTCGTTTGCGGCAGAGAATATCTGGCGGCACACACGTTCTCCCGCAAAATGCACGGAGTGTACAGCTTTCGGTGTATCCCTTTCATAGAAGGACAAACGCAGAACGTTGACTTGTAGCACTAAGTGAGCAAACTGGAAGGTGAGCATGAATACAGGGCACCGCAACATTTGCGTCAGCATATGTGGGTGTTCGCTTGCTCAACTGGTTCACTGAGACTTGGTTAGCCCACAATCGCGATGCTGGAAACCGAACAACTGGCGACAGCGCATGCCCACTACACTCAAAAGGTACGGCATCTGCCCACTCACGGCTCTTCAGCCTTATCTACCTGGCATCTTGTGCAGACCACTTTGACCGGGACCTGCTGAACAAATCCGTGGCCAGCTCTCGAAATTCTGCGGCCACAGCTTTGACACTCTGTGAATGACGGTTTGCCGTGTTTTGTCCTAGTAGAGAAGGTTCCGGGGATTTTGGAGGACCCGCATTCTGCCGAAGCCGCCCGGCTCGCGCGCGCCCCACAGAGGCATTTAGCTTGGTGGCCTCCAGAGAATTTCTTGCCACTACTGCATGAATGACACCTGCGTTGTCCTCTCTGTACAATTATCCGATGAAAGAGGCCCTGAGTTGTGGCTATATCCTTAGCGGAAAAAGATCGTCCACTGAGGCATGTAAAGGGAGGCGACCGGGTCTTCTGAGGAATAGGAGATGCGCGGCTTCTTGTCGCAAAGGTGTTTTCAGAGGTCTGAGTACTCTGTTTTTCTTCGCTCAGAGATGAATTCACGGCTATAGACGTTGCCTTTTCCGGCTCAATGGAAAGCAAGCTGTTTTTTGCTGCGTTCTCTGAGAAGGAAACTCTATCTACGTGGCTCCCTGCTGTGCCAGGTGGACAAGGGAAACTGTGAGACTGACGCTGGTCAGGCGTGAGGCGGGTGCAGGAATTAGCCTCCAACACCACAGCAGGAGTCGATGGGACAGTGATAAAAACACTTGGGAGACCGCTTGCTAAATTTGAGAATTTTTGGCTGCACACGCAACCGTTGCCACAATTTGACATGTTCGCAGCACCTTTTCTAGCCACAACAGTGCACTGCTGGTTTGTTGAAGACGTGGCCTCCTTTCTTTCGAAAGTTTCAGTGCAGCGCCCCACAGTGACTTGCGAACTTTTGGGGATGGTAGATGCTTCAACTGGGGCTGTAGGTGAAACAAGCAGTCGCGACCTCGGAAGTGCATTTGAACGCTTTCTTGCCCTGCAAGACAGGACGAATCTGCTTCAATCAGTAGAATACTATTAAGCACTTGTCCTTACTTGGCCTGCGTCTCTTGCCAGCTCTTTTGGTACTACACTTTGCTGACTGTAAGTACGGTAAAGTTTATATGGGTGAAACTGCAAGCCACTGAAGTACAGCTGCAGTTGAACTTAGAGCAATTGCGCGGAGACTACTGACGCTATAAAGTCTCTTGATGCTGCAAACGCAGCTGAAGATTTTGCCACAGCTTCTTCCGTGCTGGCAACGACAGAGGGACCCCAGAGCTGGGGCTTAGCCTTTCTGTTTGGGTAGGCAGAGACAGGGGTGAAGAGTTGGGATGCCTTGCTGAACGCGTCACATGCAGCTCTCGCCGTAGCTGCCAGCCGGTTCTCCTGTTTTGGCCCCTTTTTATCCTCTGTGTACTGATACGTTGACTGCCCCCCGCGGGCCTGAATAGTTTCGCACAGCTGAGACCTACACGAGTTTATTTGCATCATGAAGGTGGTGTTTAAATGTAGTTTAGAAAGTTCAGGAAGAGTGGAGGCACATGCTTGCGTTGCTGCGTGAAACACATCTCTTGACAACATCAACTTTACTGATTTAATGCAGAAACAAACCTTGGGTTTGGCTGCACTTTGCCGCATAAGTGCCATTTTGATAACTGCGTACTCGGGCGTCCATCGGCCCCTAACAGCTGCGGATGTACGGGGTGTTTGGGCATCAAAAAGACCCAGAGAGCTAGCAGCCGTAAACCTAGAGACAGTTGCATTAACATTTTCCAAACTGCTTGAGCTTGGTAACTCTGGCTCCGCCACTTTGGGCTCTCCATCCTGCAGAGTTCCCTCGCATTCGCCACCTTTTCTGTGTAATATTAAAGCTTATTTGCATTATTTCTCATATTGGCAAAGGTATCGATCATTCTGACATCATCTGGCCTTTACCGGCTCAACAGCTGTAAGCCAACTACGGCTCTCAAAGAGGGGTGGTGCGAAATTCAGCTTGCATGTTATCGCTTCTCATGCCTACTGGGGAAAGATTCTCCACCAAAGATATTACCGGGCCACCGACAGGCCTATATGGCCGCATAGGAGAGCTGTTCCAGCCGCATTTCTCTTCGGAATCCGTTTCAGAAGCTTCAAGTTCTTGCTGCTCATTACGACTGGATTGCAAAAACGAGGGGAAAAACACATGCGCGCCAAAGGTCTATAATTAACGGTGGTGGGTGTGAGTTGCTCGATAGAACAACGCTACTGAGTATAGCCCACCAGACCAAGTTGTACGGATAAGGTATAACAAAGCGAGGCTACAAATTGGCTGTCAATGGGCGCTGGATATTCGCCAAACAGATCGTGAGGCACCCAGTGAAAAACAAAAGTCCTACATGCAGTGGGACGTATATGCTGCACCATGCCAATAGCTTTCAGCTTGCTAGTAAGAAAGGACTCACCCAAACTCTAGTGATTCCAGTAACCGGCTAATTTCAGGTCGTCTCCTCATGATTAGGGTAGCGTGGGAGGCTTCAGCGTATGACAAAGCCACTCTAATAGATACTAAGCTGCATAGACATCAGCTGAGACGCGTAGGAGTCGGTGATCACGTATTCCTGCACGTAACAGGAAAACCACTTCCTATCCGCTCTGCCAAGACTGTTCAGCTCGCCCACAAATGGAGCACTATTACGAAAGGATGAAAAAATTGAAGCTATAGCCCTTTTCCAGTATTGAAAATATTCTCGTATTGTATGTTGCCTGCAGCGGCATGACTGGAATGTGTGGAAGAGCTTGAACGGCGGTGGGGCAGAGTGACCCTGCTCTAGTGATCGACGATATTGGCTCAGAGATGTTACCGACAGCTAGACCGCGTAGGTCTCTTTCATACAGCATTGAGCTGCTCTCTGCATTATCATTTATACGAGCAGTTACCTTTTAACACTTTTTCACGGGGTTAGTTGTGACACCGCTACACTGTAGGGCTGCAAATGGGAGCCCCATGATCGGCTTCACGAGCAGTACAACCAAAGTGAAATTTCCTGTCTTACGAGAAAAACCAGCTATTTAATATATTTCGTAGTACAGTACCTCTATAAGAACCAGGATTCGCTCAACTGCTGGGGCCAGCGGAGCTGAAAAGGGTTTTCACATACAACCCTGCTGTGCAGTGCAGTTACCAGTGGATACAATCTTAAGCAAAGTAGGATCTCTCGTTCCTATTTCTCCCAGCCCACATTTGCAGTACAATAGCCCTGGAATTTAATTTTTCTTCGCATGACCTTCAATTGGGGCAGTGCTGCCCACGCGAAGTCGTGCAGACACCTTCACCCTCATTATTTTCTTGAAATCAATGCTGCCTGTTGCTACCACTGATGGACAAAAGACGCAATAGAGGCTACTGGCTTTGTACGTGTTAAGCGAACTGGAGCTTATCACAATTGCGCAGGTGGCAAGCAGACAACTGTTGACTGTATTTGGTTTTATCGACTAGGACACATTGAAGAAGATGCGACAGTCCACTGGCTTGCAGCGGTTCATTTGCTGTAGCTTTTCTCCCTTTGTTCCTCATGAGCTCGAACTCACTACCACTCACTACTCACAGCTACTCGACAGCGTCGTAGCGTCGAGCCGTGGCAGGCTCGAACTCCCAATAATCGAAAAAGGTACACCTTCTAACGAGCAGGGAAGACCCATCTTACTTGCAGAAAAAAACAACCCCTCAAGTGCTCTAATGCGGCCTCTCACAAAATGGGAGTTCACGAAGATTTCGTAATTTCACTAATGCTCACATGTGCAGTAAGGTTTACACAGCACAGTGGGCATAAAGCTTATTCATTATAAACGGACAAAAGCACTCACCGTCCCTGTTACAGCTTGACGCGGACATTTGGAAACTTTGCTTCCCAAGATCAAAACAACTTGGAGCCTTGATGCATTTCCACACTAAAGCTCCTAATTATTTAAATCCTGGGGCCTCTAATTGTCAATCGTAAGTACGCGGAGTGCAAAGAATGCCTTGCTTTAAGCAACCCGGTCGGAGCTCTTTGCTCCAAAAGCAATAGCTCAGCTAAATGCGTGCAACCAATACAATACAAAACCTCGCAGAGTTCCATCTGCTCTGCTCACTGTTCTAAGTGAAGTTGCACGCCACGATTGCAAAGCTTTGAAACATGGATTGCTGCCGCTGTTTGAAATTTTTCGTTGGCAGTGCGGAGAAACCAATAGGTGAAATTTGCACCATTTGGATACATTTAAAAAGAACGGGCAAATTTAAGTAATGAACACAGAATGGCTAGCACCTTGGCTACAGCACTCGGCAGGGGCATGAGCAAAGGCATAATACGGAAAGCCTAGAACTACTTTTCTTAACCCGCTCTTGCCGTACTCATGGGCTCTACAAGCTAACGAAAAAGAACTTAAAAGGATATCTTTGTTGTTCCTCCGCAGTCAAAGCCTGAAAAGCGGTTGCTGTTAAACCGCAGCAACTGCTGCGGATGAGCCAGCTAGGGGGCTCCTATCCCTGCAAGTCCAGTTTCCGCTCTACCTGCCACTCCAGCAATAGCGAGGAGTTGATTAGGTGCACGCGTGTGGACTGAGGAGAGAAAGCAGTGCACACGGTAACGCGACTGCAGCAGAGATCGCGGCGAGGAAGCCCTGCTGTGCTGCGTTAAGGGCGCAATCATTTCCAACGGCCGCACTCCAGGCCGAAAGAGACGCAGCGAGACACCGTAAACGAATTCAGGCACGCTTCACACGCCCTGCAGGTGCCGATCGTGCGAATGCCCCTATCAGAAACTAAAAGAGAACACCTTTCGAATGTCATGGGCGAAGTGGTACAGGTTCCTCATAAACTTATCCTGAGCGAAACAAGCAAAGGCCGTCACAGAATCATCTGGAGGTTACATACGAGGCTCGACGGCAGGCACCAACTTCTATCTCTGAAGCTACGAAAGGGTGCCGTATCCAAGCTAACAGATACCCACTTTATTCGCCGTTTCAAGGTCTTCCTCAATGTTCAGCATCAAAGCTGTAAAGAACCCTTCCACCCTGAAGAAACCAAAATGTAGCGCTTGATCAGCCTAATTCAATCGAACTGGTGTTACTGGTATTACTACACCAGAGGCTAAAGCCAGCAGGATTAAAATTCAACGTACTGTGGTCTCTTGCATTCAATCTGTTGCTCAATGATTTGCTGCTTTAGCTTCAAGTATTCGTTTTCTTGCAGCAAAATCAGCCCAAGCAAAACACCCGATATTGAGAACAAATTTGGGAGTTGGCCTGCATTGCAGCGGACACCCGCATGTGACTATTCAAAGTTAACAGCAACTGTTGGCTGGCAAGGTTATACTGTATATTTAACAGAGACACACAAACCAGGGAAACAGCTATTCAGCATTCAAAAAATAATGCACTACGGAACAAGCAGGTGAATCCTACACGCCTTTTGGACTAGCATGCGACCACAATCATCGTCAAAGCAAGAAAATGTGAGCCTGACAGTTACGCATTCGTTGAAAGCTTGCGCCTCACACATAGTTTTCACTTCTCGAGCTTACGACCGAGCATGGCTTCAAGTCTTTTGGATATCTTGGAATGGCACAAAGGTTAAGCTGACTTTGACATAAAATAATGTCTGGAGGATTGGCAGATCAGAGCCATGAATTGATACTACATACCTGTCATGAGGAGCTGGAAAATCAGCTGCAGCATTCGCGGCAAACTTCCAGGCTGCGCCTCAAGGAACGCGCGAACAGCCTGTTCAACGCAAGCAACGTAGTAGTGTCTGCTTTTGTTACTGGGATCCAGAAAATCGAATCAGCACACGCCCGCTCAGTGAAACTAGTCAACTACGGTGGTGCTTTTGATTTTGGAAATACGCGTAGCATAAGAACAGGGTGAATTTAGGGACCTTACTTCTCCTTCCTTTTCTTCAGAGTTCCGATACTTAAAGATGAACTCGACAAAATTGCCTAGCGTGGCGCACGATAGCATTAGCACTGTTTCTTGAGCACAGAGACCATCCTCCACGCATCGCAACAGTTGTGCTAGGTGGGCCGGAGGCAGTTCTAGAATCTGTGATCACGCAGACACGAGAACCTAGACAAAATCCCGCAGTGGCCTACGAAAGTATGCCCCGAATATATCTTACCGCAAGGGAATTTGAACTAGCAATTCGGCGCACATGCAAAGACGCAAAGCAGGCAATGGAAACCCGCGCAAAAATTTTGAAGCATTTTAAAAACACTCTTGGCACATTTTGAAATCCACAAGACATGTAAATTATACAAAAGACTGGCGCTTTTAAAAATTCGGGCTGCTAGGTTGAAGGGACGTTGAGCTGCACAGCGTTTCAACTGCTCACGTTTTGCATGAAAGATTCTGTCGCAACTTCAAGGAAGGAGTAAACAGCTCCTAGCGACTTCAAATAGGCCATCAAATCTGTCATAAATCAACAAGAAACCCACAACTTGCACTGAAGTCAATTTGCAGTCCATACATTGCGCGAGAAGGCTCAGAAGTGATCCTGACGCGTGGCGACGCCGCTGCAAAAAAGCAGTTGCCAACCAAGGTAATTTCGGCTCCGCAGCGCTGCTTCTCTTGTCTCTTACCATCTTGGGGGATTGCAAGACACATCTGGAGAGCCAGGCGGAGGGAATCATTCAGCACTGTGTCCCCGTAGACCTCAAATACTTCATAGTGGCAGTATGAGCCTCTGATGATGTTGCTCAGTATTTGCAGTGCTACAGCCATTCCCTTATACTTCTCTTTGTAGGGATCGGAGAAGTCCTGCTTCTGCAGTATCCTGCATACGAAAGGAAGGTGAGTACGCTTTCTGCTTTGAAAGGCCTTCTCCAGAGAAAGCCCTTAACCCTAAACGGTAAACAGGAGAACTACATACTCCATGCAGACCCTACAGCAAAAGAGACTACTGACTCACCTGTTGCCATATTTGAGCACCACACTCGATGCCTCCTTGAAGAGCCGAATGCCATTTGCGGATGACTCTACGAAGTGAATTCTGTTGCCTCCTCTGTTGTTGACAAAGTCGGCAATGAACTTCAAAAGGGGAACCAAAACTTCCGCATCGTCCCACCATGCATCTGCTGCCCAGCTAAATATTGCCATCTAACAGAGGAAGCGCACACAAACCTTCCAGCATAACGGCTCTCTTGAAAATGCCCGTTCTTCCTCATTATTTTCTTGGGCTACAAATGTGTAAGAAGACAACAATTTTTATATCACCAAGGCAAAATCTAGCAGGCCTGAGAGATGCTGTAAAGTCTATTCAGCGACAGGAGGGCAACGCTCACACGAGTGGTGCCGTTGATCTTCTTCCAAGGGGACATTAGCCAGTCAAAAAGGACTGTGTAAGTGGAGCTGAGCCCAGATGCGAAACTTAACCCCCTGTGCCACAACAAACCGACGGCATGTGGGCAGTTAAATTACGATGCCTGAAGTGAGCAGAAGTGCAGACTCTTCACAATAATGCAAAGCAGCCATCCCTGGAGAAGTGCTCGCGGTTCTGTACCTTAAATCTCGTACGAGACCAATTAGAGGGTCGCGACAAAGCGGGTTGCGAATGGATGCTGGATTTCTCCCCTCGTCAGTTTGTTGCCACAAAGATAGAAAAATGGCGTCCATGGGCTGCACGAATTGCTCGAAAGAGACAGTAGTTTTCTGTTGCTGGTAAAACAGTAGTGTCCCGAGCGTTAAGTAATACGTCGTCCGCAGTCTTGAGTATCTGAAGTGTGGAGCAGCAAAGAGACGGAACCAGTATAACCCTCAGGAAGGTAAACAGCCACGCACAAACGAAAAAAGCAGTGATTGAACCGGTACGAGCTAAGTCAGTTGAAGGAACAAGCTCGCAATTCAAGGTCCGCGTTGAGCCCTTACAGTGATACTGGAAATTCACATGTTGCACGAAAAAGCAAAAACGCATGCAACCAACAAATCTGTACCACATCTACACCAAAATTCGCGAACGAGCAAACAACAACATGGAAACGTGATGTACCTTCGCATCGAGAGAAACTTGAACTCAGCGCTGCAGTGATTCGTTAGGAAGTAGGCGCCAGTTGGAGTTTCCAGCAGCAAACGACCGGTGACGATCAGTTCTGGGGCTCGGGATATCCAGTGAACGATATGAACACCGGCCACGAACTCAAAAAGAAGATCCATGGACTTCTTTATGCATTCCGGCATATTCACTCGGTGCTGGAGATTGAAACCGATCTTACTCACCAAGGTCGCCACGATCGCTTTGTCGTCTGCAGCACCGAGTGCTGCAAATGCAGTAAGACCAAGCCAACCAGACCAGGCAGACAACTTAACGGAACACTAAAGCAACCCACAGCTAGAAAAATAACGAAAAATGAAACCTACGAAGCTACGCTGCTGTTAACCTCCAGAAGGCACCGACGTGTCTGGCTCTGCATGCTCATGAACAAGAAGCCATGTACTGAAGCAAGTAGCAAAACGCTGTTACACCATGATGATTCTTCAATTAAAACCTGACCCATACCTGTAGCGAAAGCGCTGGGGCTGTCTAGTGTGCGGGCGAACTGGCCTATAAAGAGTTTTCTGAACTGATCCAAGAAGTAAAGAAACGCTAGCTCAAGCGTCTCTGGCGTTCCTTCGCATTTCGTCTCCTCTATCAAAGTCAAGACAAGCTTTGACAGGCCTGCATTTGCCATTTGCACCGTCTCGGAGGAAGCATCTGTTCACACGGCAAAAAAAGAGCATATCGACCCAGCAAATAACAATAGATTGACGGAAAGTGCTGGATCTTCTTTGCTTTCTACATATCGGCTCCAAGCTTCTGCCATACCTTCCACGTGTACGTCGGGGAGCCTTCCGGTCCAGTTGCTACCGACAAGTGCCCCAATGAGGTATACAAGCCACGTGATCTTCTCCTCAAAAACCTTCCTGTTCATCTCACCGCTCTGCGCTTTAGCCTTCGTCTCCTCAAACAAATCATGAACCATTCGGGCTGTCTTGGTGTAGCGGCAACGGGCAAGTTGAGACAGGACTTCAAGTTGTTCTTGGCGCAACACTTCGTTGTTTAAGGGGCTTTCCCAATCACAGCTGTCTGCACGTTCGCGACCACAAAAAGAAGAAGCAATGACAGCATAAACTACTGATGTGGGAGCAGTACGATTCAGAAAGGGTCTGTTGAAAGCGTGCTGTGCGATTCATCCACCGTTTTCCAGATCGAAGTGTCTAACGGGCTAGAGGCTAAAGTCGCAACATTTTGGGCTTGAAGGGCTAAACAGGACAACTCGCTGGCCAATGTTCCGCGGTACAGGATCGGATGTCTCACCTGAATCTTCGGCTATGGCCTCTGCCACACACATGCGACTCATGATGAATGCTGCTGTGATCCTCTCGATATACAATTCCAAATCCTTGGGCACTCTCTGCTTGTAGAAAAGCAAAGGAGATATCATGTGGGCCCAAACGCCTAGTAAATAGTGTTTGCTGTTGGGCATCCGCTGCCAGGATTTTAGGCTTTCCATTGTGAAGTCGAAAAGATGTTGGGGAAACTCCCTGAAGGGCTCTGAAGCACAGAGTTCGCTGAGGTGGTGGGAAGTGTTGACTTTGCCTATAAGACGGCAGAACTCGTGGTAGCACATATCGTCCGAGAGGCCCGTCCTTGTTTTGATTATCTGGAAAGTGCCCAAGATCAACTCGCCCATATATTTGTTCCGAATGGCAGTTGTTTCGAAGAAAGACCGTCTGAACGCTGATATGAGCACGAGGCAAGACAAACACAAACGAGCACACTCCACCCGCGGCCGGTGCGGAGTCTTGTGCCAGCAAGCATTGTAAAGACTGAAGAACATCCTGGGGAAGGTTTCCTCCCTGAATTCGCTCCAGCCTTGCGGAATCATGACTGTGTTCTGCTCATCAGTGGTGTCGTCTGCCATTGTGCCCATAAAATCGAAGGACAAGCAATTAAGGGCCAGCTGGAGGACTTGTTTCAGCAACCGCGTCTCCTCTTCTTCGTTAGGTACGCGAATCGCTCCAGCGTCAAACTGCTGAAGCGTCTTCACAGCCACCTTCAGAATTGACGGAAGCGCTATATCACGGAATGAGAATGCCACGCGACGCAGACGAGACATATGGGATCCAATCTTTGGCTGCATTTCCTGTGTCAACTCTGTGTATATGTATAGCCCAACAACCCAGTGAGCCGTAGAGGCACTCAAAAACAGGCTGACTTGCTCTAAGATCTTCTGAAGTCATAACAGACGCACACATATGGTTCGGCGTGCATGCAGGGAGTAACCTGAGGACACAATGCCAGTTCTACTGGGCCTCACATACCCATGATGAAAGCTTCAAGGCAGCTCTTATCTCGCGAAGTGTAAAAGAAACCCCAGCAAACTTGCCTTGTCTACATCTTCAAACCAAGAAAGTTTGACTATGCGGCAAAGCAATCGAATTAGATGGCCTAGGATTTCGTGTGCATTGTGCAGCAAATCTGCGCTGCGCTGGTACAGGTAATTCAGAAGAAAGTTGCGAGTTTCTTCCTTTTGCTTGTCTGATATTTGGCCCCAGTAACGCGTGAAGAGGTTCATAAGCCCCGAGCTTGCAAATAGCAAAGCCTGCAGGTTCGACGAGTGGGCGAGCACCGCCTGTAGCCTGGGCATGTTTTCGGGGTTGTTCACGAGGGGTAGCAGCACTTTGTGCGCCTCATTTTGTTCTTCTTTCCCGCCGCCACCGTAAAATGCTTGGCACAACAGCTCCAGCTGCTGCACCTCCGCGAGATCTGCCATTGTTTCACTACTTATCAATGAGAAAGATAAGCAAGACGAACTTTGGCTACTTGTGCGACCTTCCCATGGCAAGCACAACGGCTTCTGCGCCGTCAAGACAGAGCAACACCGCCCTAGGCACACCAGGGCTTCTGTCAGACACGGAGTGTCTTGTGCATTTCGCGGGACACTCGAGGTCTGCAGGACAATATGTAGTTCTCCTGATTGTGCTTGACCGCTGCAGGCGCTTCCGCCACTTCTGCCACGGGCTGCTTCGGGTGTCGCCGCTGCTGCAGGCGCAGGCGGTGCTGCTGTGCTTGTGGCAATCCAGTTCTGGCTTGCGAAGCTCCTTTAGAGAACTGCAGTACCCCGCACAGCAAGACTCTGCTCTGCTGCTATTCTGCGCCTTCACCGCAGGGAGGGCTGCTGTCCCCGACAGGAGAAGAAGCAGCAACAGGCGATCTCGGTTCTCACAGGGAGGAAAGGAGAGTAGAGGCCGGGTAGGCTGTGGATGGAGTTGCGATAACTGGGTCGCCAGGCAGAGGGGGAATAAACTGGACTTCCCGTGGGCAGCCCCACAGATGAGGTACTCCGAAGAATAAATGCTTAGCGAAGCCACCAGAGGGAACAGAAACACAAAGCAGCACTAATGTGGCGCTAGTTTTCTCAGATGGGGCTTCACGTGTAGGAATTAGGTTCGGCTGGCGGGAGCAGCACTCCGCCACCGCCCCAGCCTTACGGCCATAAAATCAGAATACAATTCGAGACAAAAAAAACTGTCGTTACACAAATACTCAGCAACTTACCAGCTCAACAAGACACGATGCATGCATCGCCCAAGCTAGGCTTGAAGCTACGGAAATCCAGCGTCCACAGCCCGCGAAGGGAGTGTGCGTGTTGCTCCACTAACCTTGTTTCCCCACACCGTATTACTTCGACAATATTTTCCGTACTTCTTTCATTTTACAGGCTTGGCATGCTCCCACTGCGGCCACCTATGAGCTTTGACAGCAGGTGTATGACGCATTCGTGAGTACAGCAGCAGTATATGGGTGAGACTGCATTCACACAAATCGGGCTCACAAACAGAACCATGATCCAAGCTAGACGTCAACCTAAGCTCACTTTTTCGGCAGTGTGGCGGAGCCCCGTGTTCGCCTAAAGGAACTCGGTTACGCGTGCGGGGAGCACGATGTATGCGGGGTAGTTGACGCTCAAAATACTGCAAAACTGCAGACCGCCGTCGCCTGTTGCCTGAATTCCAAAAAATTCGGACTGAGGCGCTTGGAAGCCTGAGGATCAAGCTTCTGCACAATGTAATTTCCTAACACTGCACCAATCTGTTCACTAAATTGAACTTTGAGGCAAAGGTCAAGCTCCATCGCCAAAAGCACAGCCCCCATACCAGCTAAAATGACTCAGCAGGTACCTAGCTACTGTCGCCCTCTTCGCCGCCACAGTGGAAACCCATTGCTGCTGTGAGAATGCGAATCATTATGAGGTCATTCAATCGGCGAGTTGCTACAGCTTCTGACAGATGCACCAGGAGACGAGGAACTGCATAGGAAGGCTGGTTTTAAAAACATGCCAGGACTTGTGTACTTGTGGAGCGGCCTTATTGACACGTTCACAAGCTTCGTGCTGAATCCAGTGATTGATAACTTTGTGCAATACCTCACACTGCATCTGCAGGCACTCTACTATTCATGAGTTTTGAGACTGAGCCAAAAATCCGAGGGCAGAACTATTTCATAATTTGGCTTGCCGGCTTTTTGGTCAGAATGCTTATGCGAAGCGGCAGCCCATAACGAGTTGTGGCGGTTTGAACACGCACTGCAAACGGGCTCCTAATGTCCTACGACGGCAGTCCGCTGGGGAGCTCAAAGATGGCTTAGAAAGAGGCCACAAGTGAAAGCCTTTATCATTCCGTAGTAAAGGGCGGCTGAAGGACTTTAGGTAACAGAGCAAGATGCGCTGTAATGGGATCCGTCCTTTTCCCGTTTAGCACTGAAGCGGAATCGTGAAGAAATGCTAGCACATGAGCTGGTGGTTGGGCAAGAAGGAACTCGACAAACAGTGAAAATGGCTGAGTGGTTGAAGGCTTTTAGCTATTACGCTGCGGGCAGTTGCTCTGCTGCTGAGAAGTGAGCGCGGAGCAGAGCTGCTGCGTCTCGTCCACTTGAGGCTAATGGCCGTAATGCCACTGCCCTGTTCTGCTCCTATGTTCGTTCCTCTTCGGTTGTGTGTTCGTTAGAGCAGTATTTACCTGTCGAGTGACTCTAGTGAACGCTGTGGCCGGCTGATTGGAGCAAGAAATTGTGGCAGTGCCCCTCAGCAGCACAAAAGGGAAAATGATCGACCTCTGTGTATCTGCGTCGAACTGGGAAGCAAAGCACCTTTGTAGCCTCAACAAAAGGGAATAGTTTTATGCCGTGCGAACTGGCTTGACAACACCCTTAATGGTTTCTTTTTTTATCGGAAACCTGACAGCTCACTTGAGCAACACGCAGTTATACTTCTGGGTGTTTAACGTGCGTCGACTGGGGAGACTTTGACGTATCCGTTTGCCGACTGTGCTGTGTGCCAGCGAAACAGCTCCTGTGAGCTCCCTTCATCTAGCTGCTTCAGAACGCTCGTGCAACTCGAATGAAGCAATTAGTAAGGACACAGCTCCAGCGGGGATCATGATCCTTTGCAGGTGACGGCCACTTCTCTTGTGCAAACTCCAGCCTCGAGAGGCTTACCCTGGCCTGAGAGCAGAGTTTTCGCACCAACCACGGCACGGCGTGCCAGGTATATTTTTATAGACCTCGATGGAGACACAACTTTGAGCTTTTTTGCAGGAAGCACTGCTGTGAGTCATAGCCATTCGTACCTCTCTAACATAACTTGAATTTTATTGTACTCCGGTGGCCCAAGGAGGTGTTTCAATATGCAATCACAGGTAAACCTGCAGTGTGAGGGGGAGTTCTTTTGTCGCCATCTACATTTACATTCACTGGACTAATGTGTCCGATACTTCCGGGATGGCCACCAGTCCGAGTTAGTATAGTGGCTAGTATTTCCGCCTGTCACGCGGAAGACCCGGGTTCAATTCCCGGACTCGGAGCACTTTCCTCTTCCCTTTCCCATTACCTTTGAAGTATGGAGATGATCAATATTGCCGTGCTTTAGAGGAAGTATTCCTTACAATGGTACCAAGCCCGCCACCAGAAGAGGGAGCTCCAAGGCAGGTAAAGGCAGGAGGGAAACTAACTGTTTTGCTCTGTAGAGGAACATGTATGCATGGTTGCGACATGCATGCACACAAACGCGTTTACAGTTGCGGAGAAAGATTCCTACACTAACCAGTACTAAAACGTTGGAGTACACACATGCTTACTCCCATTTGTGTATCTAGCCTGAAGTTTGTGCCTTCCTATTGAAAAGTAGGTCAGAGTGTACTAAACAATGCATGATCAATCAGCTAGGCAGATCCCCTGTTAGAACTGATGCAGCTCACAATATTGTAAAGCCATATGTGATAAAACATGCGCAAGTCGGCCTCCCCATACCGTCTCTACAATTGAGACCACACTAAACGCTGTTCCGCTTCTTCTCTTTGTATTCTGCTGTCTGACCGTCACTTGTTCATAAGTCCGTTGGTGCAGTGCGCGCAGCACAAAGCAAACGAAATTACCGAGCGCCTCGACAACCGCAGTTCTTGCCCATTCTGCCTCTCGGCAGCAAAAGGCAACAGCAAGACTCGTGAACACATATTAATGCACACATGCACATGCATGCATACGTGGACTTGCATGCAAATGGAAGATCAGCTGGCATGCGGCTATGGCCATTCACTTGCAGCCCCTCATCCCCTCGCCTCGTACAGACGGCGTATGCTGGCTTCCTCTGTGGGCAGCCCCGTCACTGGGCAGCGGCGGTGTTGCCTCACGAAGCCCACAATGCAGCGGTAGCAGAACACGTATCCGCTGGGGATGCATGCAGCGCCTTCCCGTGGGAAGTGGCAAATGGGACAAATACGAGGATCCTGCACAAAAAGCAGCAGCGGAGGCTCCGACAGCACAGCATCAGCGCAGCAACAGTGGATAGTGCAGCACAGTGAGGCAGTAACCAAGTGCCCCCACGAGCCCGGTTATGTACACAGTCCAGCTCTCTGCAAAGAGGCTCACTTTTAGTGCCGCAGATCCAGCAGCAAACATTTCTTTTTTTTTCAGCCCGGCAGCAAGAAACAGAGAACTGCTCCTACCCAGTAGCAAAAAAGTAATAAAGGGAAAAAAGACCCACCTGCGGCAAAGGGTGCAACGGCTTCACACCCAGAGGCCTCGGGGGCGCCGGGGGCGGCTTAATTTCTTCTTTGCGGATTGGCTGCGGCAGCAGAGTTGCCTCATACTCAAACCACCACTCTAAGGTCCGCAGCAGGAGAAGCACTGCAGCAAGACAGTTCCTCACGCGCCGCGCTCCCCCCTCGGCAACAGCAAACCACCACGACCCGCCGCGGCCCCCGGAGCTGCTGCTGCTGCTGCTGCTGCTGCTGCCGTCCGCGGCAGCTCGCGCTGCGTCTGGGGGGGCGCGCACGTAAACCAGCCCCAGCAAATGCATGTATGGGGACCAGTAAGGAAATGCCACGGGGTCGGCGAGGTAGAGGAGCGCGTAGACAAATGAAAAGAGGTCGTGGAGCAGGGAGAGGCGGGGAAAAGCTGCGACCAGCCGACTCCAGAGGCGGTCTCGCAGCCACTTCTGCAGCAGCAGCAGCAGCAGCCGCAGCCGCAGGCGCAGCAGCAGCATGCGGAGCCTGCAACGCCTCAGCAACGTGCGCACCCGCTCCGCCCAGCCAGCAGTTACTGCTGTCAGACGCAGCGCAGCTCTGTCAGGCACGCTGTCCGTGCTGCTGCTGCTGCTGCTCCTGTTGCTGCTGCTTAGGAGCTCAACTAATTCTTCTGGGGAAGCTGGCGATGGGGGCAGAGCTTCTCTCTGCCTCCGGAATTCAACCGCTGCTGCAGCTAATTCTTCTTCAGTTCGCGCAATGCGGCTCGCTGCAGCAGCAGCAGCAGCAGCAGCCGCTTCCGGCGCCTCCTGCTGCGCCCGGTGCGCCTGCTGCAGCTTTCGCCGCAGATGCGGCAGCAGCACTTCCACAGCCACGCAGCAAGCAACTTTAAGGGGGGACATAGAGTGAGGAAGAGCAGCAGCAATAGCTGCTGCCTCACGGCTGATGCGCTGCTGCTCCTCCAGCAGTGCTGTGGGCAGCTGCAGCGGCGGCGCTCCTTTCGCAATCAGCGAGCCACCCCGTTCCTTCTCTGCGTCGCCAACATTGCTGCTGCTGCTGCTGTTGCTGCTGCTGCTGCTGCGGGGTATCTGCGGGTGGTTCAGGTGGCTGTGCAGCATGAAAACGCGTTTGTCTTCTCGGCTCATGCAATAGAAGCCTTCAGCAAAAGAAGCTCCCGTAGAGGCGAAGCTGTGCGTCTCTACAGCAGCAAGCAGCAGCAAATAAAGGCCGTCAAAGTGCTGCTCAACCCACCGCAGCGCAGCAGCAACATCTGCTCGCAGAAGCACGCACAACGAGCCCGGCTCTGTTGCTGCTGCTGCTGCTAAGGTCGATTTCGCTGCAGCAGCAACCCGGCACACACGAGACCATAGCCACGCAGAAACAAGTGACCCCTTCAGCGAACGAAATCGAGGCCGAGGTTGCAGCCGCTCTTGCTGCTGCTGCTGCTGCTGCTGTTGTTCCGCCGCCACTGCCGCCCCGTTCCCTGCAGCAGCATTCGGCTGTCGTTGTGCTGCTGCTGCAGCAGGGGAGTTGTCTGAGTAGAACGCTTCTAGAGTGACAACGCAGTGTCTCAAAGCAGCATGCAGCCCCTCGAGCAGTTTTTGCTGCGCCAGAAGCTCGAAGAATGACCCTTGCTGCAGCTGCGCTGCTCTGCGCAGCACTTGCTGCTGCCGCAGCAGCAAGTCAGCTGGCGTCGTGCCAGCTGCCCCAGCAGCAGCAGCAGCGAGGTGCTGCTGCCGCGCTGCCGCCGCTGCCGCTGCTGCCGCCGCTGCCGCAGCAGCTGCTGCTGGGTGCCCCTCGGGCAGCTGCTCATACAGCGACGTCGCAAACGCGCCTTCCGCCATTTTCACTGCAGCAGCAACAGCAACAGCAGCAGCAGCAGCAGGGGCGCTGCTCAGGAGTCCCACGCCGGGAGGGAGGAGAGGAACAAGTGGAGCTGCTCCGCAAAGACGGGACTGTCGATTTGCTTCGAAGGAGAAAAAGAAGCACTTTTGATGACCAACTCGAGAAAAAGAGAAGCATAAATGAACTGCAGCGCCTCCGACATGTACGGGACTTCCGGAGAAGACAAACAGGCGAAGCCGTAGCCCGTGGCGGTCTCGAGGTAGTGCAGTTTGTAGTGCGGGGTTGCGAACGAGCTAAAGCTGCTGCTGTTGCTGTTGCTGCTGCTGCTGCTGCTCACCGAGGGGCCCACCTGCTCGCAGAAACGACGCATGGAGTACAGCAACCCTGCCAGCAGCCGGCCCGTCTGCTGCTGCCGCTTCGTGAGGGGCCCCCAGGGGCCCCCAGGCACCAGCGGGTCAGAAGAGGAGCCCCGCACCCCGTTCGAGCCGCTGGGGTGGGCCCCTGTTGCTGCTGCTGCTGCTAAAGGAGCTGCTGCTGCTGCCAGCGATGACCCGACAGGGCTGCGCTGTAAAGAAACGTTGTGGGGGAATGCGGAGGCCTGCTGAGCAGCCGCAGTTGCTGCTACTCCTGCGCCTCGCGCCGCAGAGCCCCTGGCGCCGGTGCTGCCCCGTTGCTGCTGCTGCTGCGCGGTTGCTGCTGCTGTCAGACCATCAGGGTCGCTGCTGCCTGGCGGAACGTTCGCACCTCTCTGGGAGTACTGGGCAATGAAAATGCAGCGGTTCCGGTGGAACACGTAAACCGAATAGATCATTTTGCCAGCTGTTGCTGCTCCTGCTGCTGCTGCCACTGCAACTGCAGCAGCAACAGCGCCCTCTGCTGCTTAAGCAACAGCTGGTGGCAGGCTGTAAGTTACCAGACACTACCTGGCAGAAAGCACTGAGGGGCACCCTGCGGTCTAGTCCTGCTGTCAGCAGCAGCAGCTGCTGCTGCTCCCGCTGCTCCCAATGCTGCTGCCTCGGCTGCTGCTTGGTGCTGCTGGGTGCGCCTGAGGTGTATCGACACTCCAGCTGGGAGTGGCGAGGTGTACGTGTTTCTCCCTCAGCCGCGGAAAGAATTTATTTCTGTTCAGATCGGCGGCGCTGCTGCTGGCCGTTGCTGCGGCCGCCTTGGGAGCAGCAGCAGCAGCGACGGCCTCAAGAAGCTAGAGACATCAACGCAAAGAGCGTCTTTTCGTCGCTGTGTGTCAACATTGCGCTTCTCAGATTCCTCGTTTGCCCTGAGACGCAGGGCCCCAAGCGGGAGCACGAGCGCCGACTGTTGCTGCTGCTGCTGCAGCGGCTGCTGCTGCAGCCCCTACTACGGGATCCGCAGCAGCAGCAACACAGCACCAGCATGCATTAAGCATGCTTTATAATAACGGTTTTTCCTGTATGGACAAGAAACAGTGGAGCCCACAGAGACCTTCTCTGTGCTCGTTTGCTGCAGTAGCAGCAGGAGCAGCAACACCAACGCCAGCGGGGCCCAGCCGCAACACTGGCAATTAATGCACCAGCGCACTACTGCTTCCTAGTGAAGAGTATTAAAAGACGATAAGACTCTCTGGGGTGTTTGTTTTGCTGCTGCTGCT
>NW_013543286.1:222782-232065 GCF_000499545.2 Eimeria tenella | reverse complement strand
CAGCAGCAGCAGCAGCTGCTGCTGCTGCTGCTGCTGCTGCTGCGGAGGGCGAGGAGGGCGAGGGGGGGCCCACGCTGGCGAGCCCGGGGGCCCCCTCGGAGGCCCTGAAGGCACTGCTGCAGAGCGCAGCAGTGCGGCGCGCAGTGTCTCTAAAGGGACAGTTTAGAGACTCCCAAAGGGCCCACCAAGTCGACAAAGTTCAGTTTGATGTTTTGGGAAAAGAAGAAATTTCGCAACTTTCCCAACTGGAAGTGGTCAACCGCGAGCTGTACGTACACCTCACCAACACCCCCCACCCCTTCGGCGTCCTCGACCTGCGCCTCGGTCAGCCCCGCTCCCGCCGCAGCCAGGGTTTAGGGTTTAGGGTTTAGGGTTTAGGGTTTGGGGTTTGGGGTTTCGACGAGGGGCTGGGGTAGGGCGTTTAGGGTTGGAGAGAGGGTTTACGGTTTGGGGGTTCAACGAGGGTTTGGGGGTCGGGGTTTCAACGAGGGTTTGGGGTTTTACGGAGGGTTTGGGGTTTCCTCTAAGCTTTAGGGTTTAGGGTTTAGGGTTTGGTGTTTAGGGTTTAGGGTTTAGGGTTTACTCGACTAAAGCTGTTCTATTTTTCGTCCTTTTATTTCTTTTCGGGCTGCTGTTGCTGGCCTTCTTTTTGTCGCTTTTTTTTGTTTCTTTGTGTCTTATTTTTGCCCCTTTTTGTCTCTCTTGTCTCCTTTTTGTCTCCTTTTTGTCTCTTTTTTTCGTCTTTTTTCCCTCTTTTGTGTCTCCGTTTGCGTCTCCTTGGTGTCTCTTTTGTGTCTCTTTTGTGTCTCCTTGTTTTATGTCTTTTTTGTGTCTCTTTTGTGTCTCTTTGGTGTCTCTTTTGTGTGTCTTTGTCTTACGTCTTTTTATCTTTTGTGTTTCGTGCTTTTGCCTCTTTTTTGTCTCTTCTCCGTCTCTTTTTTGTCCCTCTTGTCTCTTCTTGTCTCCAATTGCCTCCATCTCCACTTGTCTCTATTTATCTCCAATTGTCTCCTTTTGCCTCCAATTGTCTCCTCCTGTCTCCAGTTGTCTCCAGCACTTTCTACTGTCTCGTTTGTCTGCATTGTCTCCACAGGTCCAAGTGAATTTGTTGTCTCCTTTGTCTCCATTATCTCCATTATCTCCATTACCTTTACTGTCTCCTTTTTTCTCCTTCATCTCCATTATCTTCACTGTCTCCCTTATCTCCATTGTCTCCATTTCTTCTTCACTGTCTCCATTTTCTTCACTGTCTCCTTTTTTCTCAATTGTCTCTATTATCTCCATTGTCTCCATTATCCCCATTATCTCCGTTATCTCCATTAACTCCATTATCTCCATATTCTTTACTGTCTCCTTTTCTCTGCACTGCCTCCATTATCTTTACTGTCTCCTTTGTCTCCATTATCTCCATTATCTTTACTGTCTCCTTTGTGTTCTCTCCACCGTCTCTTTTGTCTCTCTTCTCTTTACTGTCTCCATTATCTTTACTGTCTTCATTATCTCAACTGTCTCCATTGTTTTAAATGTCTCCATTATTTTAAATGTCTCCATTATTTTTAATGTCTCCATTACTTCAACTGTCTCCATTTTCTTTACTCTCTCCATTATCATAACAGCATCTTTCCTGTCTCCTTTTCTTTCCCGCCTCCTTTTCTTCACTGTCTCGTTTTCTGTACTGTCTCCTTTCCTTTATTGTCTCCTTTTCTTTACTGTCTCCTTTATCTTAACAGCATCTTTGCTGTCTCCTTTTCCTCACTGTCTCCATTATCTTCGCGGTCTTCACTGCCAAACGCTGAACTAATGCGTTAAACAAACTAATTAATGCATTAAACGAACAACAAATAAACAAATACACAAATAAACAAACAACAAATAAACAAATAAACAATTAGACAAGCAGACGAACAATTAAACAAACAAACAACGAATCAACCAAACAAACACCCAAGTAAAACGAACAACCAACCAACCAACCAAACAAACAAACAAACAATGAAACAAACAATTGAACAAACAATTAAATGAAAAACAATTAAACAAATAATAAACAAACAAACAAACAAATGAGAGAATTGTTTTGTTTCAGGTCCCAACAGGAACGACTCGGTGTGCCAAACCTGCGGGAACTCTTTGCTGAGTTGCGGGGGCCACTGGGGCCACTGCAGTTTAAGTGTCCCCGTTTTTCACTGCGGATATTTGAAACATTTGATTCAAATTCTTTATTGCATTTGCAAGAAGTGCGGGGCCCTTTTGCTGTCTCCGGAGGCGCGGGCGCGGGCCCTGCAGCGCATGCGCCGCCACAAAGAAGACCCGATTGCCAAAAAGGCCCTTTTTCGAAAAACTGTCTCCGAATGCAAAAGAGTCTCCAAGTGTCTCCTTTGCGACGCGCCGCAGGGCGTGCTGCGCAAAGTCGTGCGCCCCGTGCTGGACCAGTTCATGAAGCTGCGGCACGTGACCAAGCAGCCGCGCGCTGCTGCTGCTGCTGCTGCTGCTGCTGCAGCGGGGGGCGGCGCAGCAGCAGCAGCGGCGCAGCAGGAGGAGGACCTGCACCCGCTGCGGGTGCAGCAGCTGCTGCAGCGGCTGCGGCCGGGGGACTGCGAAGTGCTGGACGTGGTGTCTCCGTGGAAGCTGCTGCTGCAGCAGCTGCCGGTGCCGCCGAACTGTCTCCGTCCCTCTGTCTCCGTCGGCGAACAGGGCTCCAACGAAGACGACTTGACTTGCGTTTTGGCGGAGATAGTGGAGATAAACGGGGCCCTGCGGGGCCTCGCAGCAGCGGGGGGCCCCCCGGGGCAGTTCGTGGGTCTGTGGGAGCTGCTGCAGCTGCAGGTGACGCTGCTGCTGAACTCGGAGGCGCCGGCGGTGCAGCAGCTGGTGGGGCGCAGCAGCAGCAGCAGCAGCAGCAGGGCGGGGCGGGGCCTGTGCCAGCGGCTGAAGGGCAAGGAGGGCCGCTTCCGGGGCAACTTGTCGGGGAAGCGCGTGGACTTCTCGGGGCGGACGGTGATATCTCCAGACCCTAATTTAGAGGTTTACGAAGTGGCGGTCCCCGAGTGGATGGCGCGGCGGCTGACCTTCCCGGAGACAGTCTGTCCCCTTTCTGCAGCAGGCCTCCGCGCCGCAGTGCAGCGCGGCTGCGACGGCTGGCCCGGGGCCTGCTACGTGCACAAGAGAGACGGCAGCAAGTGCAGTCTCCGTTTCGCGAACCGGAGACTGGCGGCGGAGCACTTGGAGACAGGAGACACCGTGGAGAGACACTTGCGCGACGGAGACATTGTGCTCTTCAACAGGCAGCCCTCTCTCCACCGCCTCAGCCTCATGGCCTTCAGGGCCAAGGTGATGGCGGGGAGGACTTTGAGGTTTAATGAAAGTGTGTGTTCTCCCTTCAACGCGGACTTCGACGGAGACGAAATGAACTTGCATGTCCCCCAGACGCAGGAGGCCCGCGCGGAGGCCCTGTGTCTCCTCGGAGTTGTCTCCAACTTGCAGACCCCGAAGAACGGAGACCCGCTGGTGGCGGCCACGCAGGACTTTCTGTCTTGTTGGTACTTGCTGACCCACAAAGACACTTTTCTTTCCAGAAAAGCTTTTGCGCAACTTTGCGCTGCATGCACCGATGCAGCAGCAGCAGTGCAGCTGCCGCCGCCCGCGCTGCTGCTGCCGCAGGAGCTGTGGACGGGCAAGCAGCTGCTCGCCGTGCTGCTGCGGCCCCGCAGAGACACTTTCGCCGTCCTCAACTTCGAGGCCCCCGAAAGGGACTTCAGCCCCAACTGTCTCCTTCCAACTGTCCCCTTCTTCATGTGCCCCAACGACGCCTACGTCGTCGTCCGCAACTCCGAACTTCTCGCCGGCTGCATCGGAAAAAAAGTCCTCGGAGTCCGCCCTGCACTCCTCCGCCTTTGCTGCACCTTTGCTGCGCCTTTGCTGCACCTTTGCTGCACCTTTGCTGCGCCTTTGCTGCACCTTTGCTGCGCATTTGGGGACTTCTTGGTGTGGCTTTTGTTCTTCGGCGGTTGCTGCTTTGCTGCTGCTTTGCTGCTGTTTTGGGGACTTGTTGGCGTGGCTTTTGCTGCTGCTTTGTTGCTCTTTCGTTGCTGTTTTGCGGACTTCTTGGTGTGGCTTTTGCTGTTCTGCTGCTGCTGTTTTGCTGCTGTTTTGGGGATTTGTTGGTATCGTTTTTGCTGCGTTTTTGGGGACTTTTGGGGGCTTTTTTGGGAGTTCTTGGGGCCCCCTTTGCTGCTTTTTCGGGAGTTCTTGCTGCTCTCTTGGGGATCTTTCGCTGCTGTTTTGCTGCTGTTTTGCTGCTCTTTTTGCTGCTCTTTGGGGACATTTTGGGATTTTCTTTTTATGTTTTTGCCTCATCTGAGAGATTCTTTTCGGGCTTTTACTTCGCACAGCAAATGTTGTCTTTTTGTCTCTTTTTTCCTTTTAAACTCTCTTCTTTTTCTTCCTTCCCGTGTCTCTTTTTGTCTCCTTTTTTGTCTCTCCTTTTTTGTCTCTCCTTTTTTGTCTCTCCTTTTTTGTCTCCTTTTTTGTCTCCTTTTTTCTCTTTTTTTGTTTCCTATTCCTCTCCGTTTCAATTCCATCAATCTCCATCAATCTCATCAGTCTCCTGTCCCATTTTTCTCCATCTGTCTCCACCTGTCTCCGTCTGTCTCCATTTGTCTCCATCTGTCTCCTTAATTCCCTCACCTCATCTGTCTCTTCTTGTCTCTGTCTCTTCTTGTCTCTGTCTCTTCTTGTCTCTGTCTCTTCTTGTCTCTGTCTCTTCTTGTCACTGTCTCTTCTTGTCTCTGTCTCTTCTTGTCTCTGTCTCTTCTTGTCTCTGTCTCTTCTTGTCACTGTCTCTTCTTGTCTCTGTCTCTTCTTGTCTCTGTCTCTTCTTGTCTCTGTCTCTTCTTGTCTCTCTTTTGTTTCTGTCCCTTCTGTCTCTTCTGTCTCCTCCTGTCTCCTCCTGTCTCCTCCTGCCTCCTTCTGTCTCCTCCTGTCTCCTTCCGTCTCCTTCTGTCTCCTCCTGTCTCCTCCTGTCTCCTACTGCCTCCTTCTGTCGCCTATCTCCGCATCTGTCTCTTCCACCTCCATCTCCATCTCCACAACTTCTTCTCCATCTCCCTATCTCTCAATCTGTCTCCACGTCAATCTGTCTCCACGTCAATCTGTCTCTCCTGTCTCTCTTGTCTCTTTTGTCTCTTCTATCTCCTTCTGTTTCCTTCTGTCTCCTTTTGTCTTTTTTGTCTCTGTTGTCTCTTTTGTCTCTTTTGTCTGGGTCTCCTTTTGTCTGTCTCTTCCATCTCCATCTCCATCTCCCAATCTCTTTCAGACTCTCTCCATCTCTCTAAATTTGTCTGCATCTAAATTTGTCTGCATCTAAATTTGTCTGCATCTAAATTTGTCTGCATCTAAATTTGTCTCCTCCTCTGTCTCCTGTTGTCTCCTTTTGAGGACTCCAAGCAGAGTTTCTTTGACCCCTTAGTGAGAGACAACTCTCCCTCTCTCGCTGCTGCATGGACCTGTCTCTTTTTGTCTCCTTTTGTCTGTTTTTGTCCGTTTTTGTCTGCTTTTGTCTCTTTTGTCTCCTTGCAAACCTTTCAGGATTCAAAACACAGTCTCTTCTACCACTTAATAAAAGCCAACTCCCCCTGTTGGTGCTGCACGCGCGTGTCTCCTTGTGTCTCCTTTTGAACACTCCGGGAGTCAAAAGATGGCGTTTGTGGCACTTAAGGCGCCCCCTGTTGGTGCTGCACGCGCGTGTCTCCTTGTGTCTCCTTTTGAACATTCCGGGAGTCAAAAGATGGCGTTTGTGCACGTGAGGAGAGCGAAGTGGCGCTGAGCAGCTGGTGCGTGCATGCGTCTCCGTTGTCTTTCGCGGGCGAGGCCCGGAAAAAGTGTCTCCTTTTGTCCCTTCGCCCCCGCAGGACTCCAAGCACGGCCTCTTCTACCACCTAATAAGAGACAACTCCGCGGCGCTGGCGGCCGCGTGCCTGGGCCGCGTGGCGCGGGTCTGCGCGCGGTGGTTCGCGAGCTACGGGTTCACGATGGGGCTGGACGACGTGTCTCCAAGTGTCTCCTTGGAGACAGCGAAGGAGACACTTTTGGCGCGCGCGGCAGAGGCGATCCGCGGCGAGGCCGCGCGCTTCGCGCGCGGCTGCATGCAGCCCCACCCCGGCTGCTCGCTGGAGGAGACACTCGAGCTGCGGACCAAGAAAATCCTGGACGACCTGCGCAACTCCGCGGGCCAGGTCTGCAGCCAGCTGCTGTCTCCTTTCAACAAGCCGGGGATAATGTTCCGCTCGGGGGCCAAGGGGGCCCTGATAAACATTGCGCAGATGGTTGCATGCGTGGGGCAGCAGAACGTGGCCGGCCGCAGGGTCTCCGCGGGATTCGGAGACAGGACGCTCCCGCTCTTCAAGCGCCAAGCGCCCGAGCCCCGCAGCCGCGGCTTTGTCTCCAACTCTTTCTTCTCCGGACTGTCTCCCGACGAGTTCTTTTTCCACACCATGTCTGGCCGCGAGGGCCTCGTGGACACCGCCGTCAAGACTGCGGAGACGGGCTACATGCAGCGCAGGCTCATGAAGGTCCGCGGAGACACTTCCGAGGGACACTTCCGCGGGCGGGGGGGACACTTCCGCGGGCGGGGGGGACACTTCCAGGGGCGGGAGGGGACACTTCCAGGGGCGGGGGGAGACACTTGCAGGGGCGGGAGGGGACACTTGCGCGGGGGGAGACACTTGCAGGGGCGGGAGGGGACACTTCCAGGGGCGGGGGGAGACACTTGCGCGGGGGGAGACACTTGCGCGGGGGGAGACACTTGCAGAGGCGGGAGGGGACACTTGCAGACAGCACACACGGGGGGAGACACTTGCAGACACAACAGGGTGTAGAGAAGGAGACACTTGCAGACACAGAAGGAGACACTTGCAGACACAGAAGGAGACACTTGCAGACACAGAAGGAGACACTTGCAGACACAGAAGGAGACACTTGCAGACACAGAAGGAGACACTTGCAGACACAGGCTCATAAAGGTCAGAAGGAGACACTTGCAGACACGGTGTAGAGAAGGAGACAGACACTTGCAGACAGCAACACAGTGTGGAGAAGGAGACACTGGAGACACAGACGGAGACACTTGCAGGCGGCAACGGAGTGGTAGAGAAGGAGACACGTGGAGACAGCAACACAGTGCGGAGAAGCAGACACTCGGAGACACTAAAGAGAAGGAGACACTTGCGACACAGAAGGAGACACTTGGGGACACAAAAGAGTGCTAGAGAAGGAGACAGTTGGAGACGGCGAAAGGGCGGTACAGAAGGAGACAGCTGGAGACAGCAACAGAGTGGTAGAGAAGGAGACACTTGGGAGGAAGGGGGGGGCAGTTGGAGACAGGGGGAAACAGTTGGGAGACAGAAGGAGAGTGATAGAGAAGAAGACAGTTTGGAGACAGGAGGAGACAGTTGGGAAAAGGGAGGAGACAGTTTGGAGGCAGGAGACAGTTTGGAGGCGAAAGGAGACAGTTTGGAGACGGAAGGGGACAGTTTGAAAGGAGACAGAAGGAGAGTCTTAGAGGAGAAGATAGTTTGGTAAAGAGATGGTGGAGACTGTTTTAAATAGAGACAGGTGGAGACAGTTTTGAAAGGAGACAGTTTTGAAAGGAGACAAGTGGAGACTGTTAGAGAGGGAGACAGAAGGAGACTGTTTGGAAAGGAGACAGTTTTAAAAGGAGATGGGTGGAGACTTTTTGACAAGGAGACAGTTTGGAGAGGAGACAGACGGAGACAGTTTGAAAGGGAGACAGTTTTAAGTGGAGATAGGTGGAAACAGTTAGAGAAGGAGACAGGTGGAGACAGTTTGGAAAGAAGGTAGTTTTGAAAGGAGACAGTTGGAGACTGTTTTAATAGGAGACCGTTGGAGACTGTTTTAATAGGAGACATTTTGAGAAGGAGACAGTTTTGAAGGGAGACAGTTGGAGACAGTTTGGAAAGGAGACCGTTTGATAGAGAGAGAGTGGAGACTGTTAGAAAAGGAGACAGGCGGAGAGTGTTTTAAATAGAGACAGGTGGAGACAGTTTTAAAAGGAGACAGTTTTAAAAGGAGAGAGTTTTAAGAGGAGACAGTTTTAAAACGAGACAGTTTTAAAACGAGACAGTTTTAAGAGGAGGCAGTTTTACAAGGAGGTAGTTTTACAAGGAGGCAGTTTTACAAGGAGACAATCTTAAAAGGAGACAGTTCTAAAAGGAGTCAGATGGAGACTGTTTGGAAAGGAGATGGCTGGAGACTGTTTGGAAAGGAGATAGTTGGAGACAGTTTGGAAAGGAGATAGTTGGAGACAGTTTGGAAAGGAGATAGTTGGAGACAGTTTGGAAAGGAGATAGTTGGAGACAGTTTGGAAAGGAGATAGTTGGAGACAGTTTGGAAAGGAGATAGTTGGAGACTGTTTTAAATAGAGACAAGTGGAGACAGTTTGAAAAGGAGACAGTTAGGAGAGGGGACAGGTGGAAGGGGGGACAGTTGGAAGAGGAGACAGTTGGAAGAGGAGACAGTTGGGAGAGGAGACAGAAGAAGAGACAGTTGGAAGGAGACAGATAGAAGAAGAGACACATAGAAGAGGAGACAGATAAAAGGAGACAGATAGGAGGAGACAGATGAAGGGAGACAGACAAAAGGACACAGATAAGATGAGGCGGATAAAAGGAGACAGATATGAAGGGACAGATTGAAGGAGACAGATGAGGGGGCGGGAGGAGATAGGGGATGGGAGATTGGAGGAGACAGATCAAAAGAGACAGCTCAGAGGAGATAGATCAAGGAAGACACATAAGGAGACAGATCAAAAGAGACAGATCAAAGGAGACAGTTCAAAGGAGACAGATGAGGGCCTGATAAGGAAGTAGAGAAGGAGACTGATAAAAGGAGACAGATAAGGAGACACATAAGGAGACAGATAAAGAGACAGATAAAGAGCCCCCTAAAGAGCCCCCTAAGGAGGCAGCAAAGAGGCAGCAAAGAGGCAGGAAAGAGGCACCTAAAGGGCCACCTAAAGAGCCAGCAAAGGGGCGGCAAGGGCACGGAGACAGCGAACTTGCGAAGGAGACAGCGCTGCTGCTGCAGGCCCTGGAGGACTTGTGCGTCAAGTACGACCACACGGTGCGCACCAGCGACGGCCAGGTTGTCCAGTTCCTCTACGGAGACGACGGGCTCAACCCGCTTTTCATGGAGACCCGGAGGGGCCCCGCGGACCTCGACAAGGTCTTCGCCCACGTCTCCTCCCTCATCCGAGTCCCCTTCCTCC
>NW_013543286.1:209344-222682 GCF_000499545.2 Eimeria tenella | reverse complement strand
GGGGGGGCCCCGGGGGCCCCCGGGGGCCCCCCACGCCCAAGGGGCCCAGGGGGAGCACATGGCGGCCAAGGAGGAGGCGGAGGAGAGCCCCGGCACCAGCTCCAGCAGCAGCAGCAGCAGCAGCAGCAGCAGCTTGTTGTGCAAGTTCAGCAGGCACCACTGGGTGACTGCGCGGCACATTTTGGAGTTTCTTCGGTGCAGCGAAAGAAAATACCAAAGAGCCATTACAGAGCCTGGGGAGGCAGTGGGGGCCACGGGGGCCCAGTCTATAGGCGAGCCCGGCACCCAAATGACCCTCAAGACCTTCCACTTCGCCGGTAAACTTCCGCCTTTTATCTCATTTTGTCTCTTTTTGTCTCCTTTGTCTCCTTTTGGTTTCTTTTGGCCTTCTTTTGTTTCTTTTTGGGGTTTTTTGGCTTTTTTTGACCTTATTTTGGCTTTTTTTGGATTTTTTGGCTCTTTGCCTTCTTTCTCCACTGTCTCCTTTTGTCTCCTTTTCTCTCCTTTCCATCTCCCCTCCATTTCCCCCCTTTCCTCTAGCCCCATCTTGCCTGCTGCCAGGAGTTAGCGTGTGGGATTCAGGGTCTTGGGTTAGGGTTTAGGGTTAGGGTTTAGGGTCTAGGGTTAGGGTTTAGGGTTTAGGGTTTAGGATTTAGGGTTTAGGGTTTGTGCAGGCGTGGCGTCGATGAACGTGACTCTGGGAGTGCCGCGGATAAAGGAGATAATAAACGCAGCTTCGAAGATCCAGACTCCAATAATAGAAGTCCCTCTTTTGAATTCTGGAGACTACAACTGCGCAGTTTTGGTCAAAAACAGAATTGAAAAAACCCTAATTGCAGATTGCTGCTCCTACATCAAAGAAGTTTACTCCCCAGAAGGGGCCTGGCTTTCTCTCAAGCTCGACGCCCCCACCATCCAAGCCCTTTTCCTCGACATCAACGCAGACAAGGTCCCACACGCACCCGCTAGCTGCAGCTATCCACAGCTAGCTATAGCTAGCTCCAGCTAGCTACGGCTAGCTGTGACTGGCTGTGGCTAGCTACGGCTAGCTCCAGCTAGCTACGGCTAGCTGTGGCTGGCTGTGGTTGGCTGTGGCTAGCTGTGGCTAGCTGTGGTTGGCTGTGGCTAGCTGTGGCTAGCTGTGGCTAGCTGTGGCTAGCTGTGGTTAGCTGCAGCTAGCTACAGCTAGCTACAGCTAGCTGCCCGTGTATTGAAATGTTGTAGAGAATCGCAGTGAAAAAGCGGAAAATCATTTATTTAATTCTAAATTTGCAGTTCACCGTTTTCCCCGTTTCCCTATATAAACGCCCCCGCCGCCGCCGCTGCTGCTGCTGCTGCTGCTGCTGCTGCTGCTGCAGGTGAAGGAGGCGATACTGCGTCACACAATGATAAACAAAGTGCGTCTTTCGAAGAATTGCGTCGAAGTCGTAAATGAGTGGAAGCTGCGAGTGCTGCCTCCTGGAGGAGACCAAATCTTTTTCCAATTGCAGGCTTTGAAGGCCGGTGAGAGTTTAATCTCTTTAATCCATTTATCCAAAAAGCCCCAATTTGGAGACTTTTTGCTCTTTTTCATTCCAAAAAAAGTCCCTTTTTGGACTCAAAGGGTTTCATTCTGACCCCCAGGGTATTGTTGTTTAATGGTGTTGATAATAATGAAAAAATCAAAAGTTGAGAATTTGTTTTATTTAATTAGTCCTCGGTTTCCTTTGGAGGAGTTACGATTTCATTCTTGTGCATGCGCTTTCTTTAGAATTACATTTTCATTTTATTTGAATTCTCTCCGCCATTTCGTCCTAGCTGTATGCATGCATGCATGCATGCATGCATGCATGCATGCAGCCCCGCATGCATGCACGCACGCATGCATGCATGGGCAGGTCTTTTGCATGCAGTGGAAGCCTGCGAAATGTGGCGGAGGTCCGCGTGCATGCAGGGCTGATGGAGGTGGTTTTGTGCGGCTACAAAGACGTGAAAAGAGGGGTAATAAAGCGGGAAGAAGTGAAGGGGGCCCCCGGGGGGCCCCCCAAACATGTTTACTGTTTGGCCGTGGAGGGGTATGGCCTGCGGGAGGTGATGGGCACTCCGGGGGTTCGGGCCACTGGGGTGACTTCAAACCACGTGATGGAGGTTGCACAGGTTTGTCTGAGGGTTTTTCGAGAAGTTTTTTTTTTTGATATCTTCAGTTCCCATTTGAAGCTCCACAAACCCTAAAAGGGCCCTTTAGCTCCTCCAGAGCTACACAGAAAGCTGCGGGGCTCCGAGGGTTTAGTTGTTTCGCCACGTTTGGTTCTTTTGGAGGTTTTGCAAAGTCCTTTTGGAAATTTTGCAAAGTCCTTTGAAGCACTTTAGGCTTTTCACAGATCCAGAGAAGACCTGCAGCACTTGAGCTCCACTTCTGGCTAGCTGCAGCAGACTGGCTAGCTGCAGCAGACTGGCTAGCTGCAGCAGCCTAGCTAGCTGCAGCAGCCTAGCTAGCTGCAGCAGCCTAGCTAGCTGCAGCAGCCTAGCTAGCTGCAGCAGCCTAGCTAGCTGCAGCAGCCTAGCTAGCTGCAGCAGCCTAGCTAGCTGCAGCAGCCTAGCTAGCTGCAGCAGCCTAGCTAGCTGCAGCAGCCTAGCTAGCTGCAGCAGCCTAGCTAGCTGCAGCTTTAGGAAGTGTTATGAATAGTGTCGGGTTTGGGGAAGCTGAGGTGAAGGTGCAGCACAGCAGCAGAAGCAGCAGCACGGGGGCGCAGCAGCAAGTTGCTGTAGGCTGCTGCTGCACCATTTGAGGCAAAGAAAAGTTCAAATAAACTCAAAATAGCGCCAGATTAGTCAAAAAGATGCCAGATTTCTCGCCAAGTGCAATTCGGAATGGAATGTGTCTTCAATTTAGAGTTAAAAGTCGAATTTGCGAGAAATGGCGTTTGAAATTGCGCGAAACTCCCTGAGTTGCTGCTGCTGCAGATCCTGGGCATTGAGGCTGCGCGGCAAGTCATTATTGACGAAATTCGAAAATGCATGGACGCCTATTCGATGGACATCGACTGCAGGCACATGACGCTCTTGGGGGACGTTATGACTTTCAGGTGGGGCTTTCTGCATGCATGCATGCATGCGTGCGTGCGTGCGTGCATGCATGCGTGCATGCATGCATGCAGTTAATCCTTTAACCCAGAATTCTGCTCTTTCCCATGCGCAGTAATCCCAGCTGGGGCTGGATCTCTTCAGATTATGAATTGCAAAGCTCTGAATGTCTAATTGATTCGATTTGCATGCGAATTTAACTGGGTTAGATCTTCTCAAATTATGAATTGCACAGTTTTCAGTGCAAACTAAAAAATAAAGAAATTAAGTAATAACAATAATTGATTCAATCTGCATGTGAATTCAACTGGATTGGATCTTTTCAGATTATGACTTATGAGATTATGAATTGCAAAGCTTTGAATGCAAAATTGATTCAATTTGCATTTTAATTTAATTCACTTTACTGCAAATTCGAGAATAAGATTTGTTTGAGATCAAGCTGCTTCGAATCCCAAAATGAGTTTATTTTTCAGGAAATTGAATCAATTTTATTTATTTTGTTGCATTGAATTGATCTAAATGGTGGATTAAACCCATTTAATTGCTGAATTAGATCCATTCAGAAGCTGAATTGAACAAGTCTGAAGCGCAGAGTGAAATGAGAAACTAAATGGAAAAAAATGCGAAATTGAGGAAGTTCAAATGTCAAGTCAAATAAATAAACCCATATAAATGCGAACTCAAACAATTCAAACAACAAATCAAATCACATCAAAGCTCCGCCGAACTGGATCCACTTGAATCGCTTTCCAAGCCAAACCCCGCTCCTGCTGCTTCTGCTGCCACTGCTGCTGCTGCCGCTGCTGCTGCCGCTGCTGCTGCTGCTGCTGCTGCGCAGGGGGGAAGTGCTGGGGATAAACCGTTTCGGGATTCAGAAGATGCGGGCCTCGACGCTGGTGCTGGCCTCGTTCGAAGAAACAAATGAACATCTTTTCGAAGCTGCTGCGCACCACCGCGCAGACCCCGTCAAAGGCGTCAGCGAATGCATCATCATGGGAAAGCCCATGGCCCTCGGCACCGGGGCCTTCGACATCCTCGTGGCCCACCCCCCCTGGTCTGCGGCTGCTGCTGCTGCTGCTGTGCTGCTGCTGTGCTGCTGCTGCTGCTGCTGCTGCTGCTGGTGATGCTGATCATGGTGATGCTCGTGGTGGTGGTGGTGGTGCTGCTGCTGCTGCTGATGCTGCTGCTGCTGCTGCGGGTGCTGCTGCTGCTGCTGCTGCTGCTGCTGCTGGTGCTGGTGATGCTGATCATGGTGATGCTCGTGGTGGTGGTGGTGGTGGTGCTGCTGCTGCTGCTGCTGCTGAGCCTGATCATGGTGATGCTTGTGGTGGTGGTGGTGGTGCTGCTGCTGCTGCTGGTGATGCTGATGCTGATCATAGTGATGCTCTTGGTGGTGGTGATGGTGGTGGTGCTGCTGCTGCTGATCATAATGGTGCTCGTGATGGTGCTGCTGCTGCTGCTGCTGCTGATCATAATGGTGCTCGTGATGGTGCTGCTGCTGCTGCTGATCATAATGGTGCTCGTGATGGTGCTGCTGCTGCTGTTGCTCATCGTAATGGTGCTCATGGTGGTGGTGGTGCTGCTGCTGATCATAATGGTGCTCATGATGGTGCTGCTGCTGCTGCTGCTCATCATAATGATGCTCATGATGGTGCTGCTGCTGCTGCTGATGATGATAATTTTGCTGCTGATGTTGATGGTGCTGCTGCTGCTGCCGCTGATGGTGATGATGCTGCTGCTCCCGCTGGTGCGGATGCTTCCGTTGCTGCTGCTGATCCTTTCGCTGCTATTGCTCACGCTGCTGTTGCTGCTGCTTTTGCTGCTGCTGCTGCTGCAATGCTTTCTTTTGTTTTGCTGCTTTCTGATTCGTCATTTGTTTGCCTTTCTTTTTATCTTCATCTTTTCTTTTTGTCATTCCTGCCTAAGCTGCCCATCTGGCAGCTTACTAACGGCTTCTGAAAATACTTAGTTTGCTGCTGCTGCTGCTGCTGCTGCTTGCTGCAGCACCCCGAAGCGGGAGCAGGAGACGCTTTTGGCGAAGTACAAGACGCCTCCCGCTGCAGCAGCGCGTTAGCTGTTCACTTCTTTGTTCAATTTTAAATTTAATTAATTTCTTTTTTGTTTCATTCGACAATTTTGTCTTTTTTCAACAAAAGTAAAAATGGCGAAGACATCAACTCAAGAACTCATTCAACAATTGATCAATAAGATCATTCATTGTTTTTAATCCGAGACAGAAACGCCAGATAAATATGACCAGTGGTCCAGTGTGTGGTGACCACTGGTCAGCCTAGGGGCCCCAGGGGGCCCTCTAGATGGGCCCCCTAGGGGGGCCCTGGGGCCCCCTAGGGTCCAGCATCAATCCTTGCGATTTAGGCCACTAGTCTGCGCAGCAGAGATCTGCAGTTATTCTTTATTAGTGCATTTAAGATTACTTTTGGATTTGTTTCCAAGTGCATTTTAGATTAGTTTTGATTTGTTTCTTCTCTTAGATTTACCTCTTCATTTTGCAGTTTTCTTTCAATTCGCTAGTTGTTGCTTTTGTTTTTATTTTCCATTTTTTTTTTATTTTTATTCTTTCCTTTGAATTCCCCCATTTGCCTATACTGCATTTCCCCCGCCAGAGCTTATAAGTTCTGTGCGGGTTTATACATTTAAATGTTTCAAAATTCTTTTCATTAATTGTTTAAAGTCTAAAATATTTTAATTTTGAATTATGTTTGTCCATTAGTGCTTTGAAAGCCCAAAGACTTCACCTCCGTGTCCTTGGGCCTTTTGTTTTTTTTATTGAATAGAAATTTATAAGATGCATTATATAAATATATATAAGACAGCATTTATATAACACAAATATATATATAATATATATAGAATATTAAACGCAAATATGTAAGCCCGAATATAGATATAACATGTAAAGAATATTAAATATGGATTTATAAAAATATATACATGCAATATATTGAGAATATTAAATATAAATTTAAGTAGTGCAAGTAGAAGACATCCTTGAAATACCTGAAGAAGACTTTTACGATTCTATATTAATTAGAATATATTAAAACCACAAACATTTACATTTAAATGTAAAAGGGCCTTCTCTCCGTTTATTTATTTATACATTTTCCGTTTCTTTTCGCTTTTTTCACCTTCTTGAGAATATTAAATTCAAAGTCAAACAAAACAAATAAATTTATTCTTTTGTTTCCCTCTTTGTTCCTTGTTCTCCTTTTTGTATTTCCCTTTTAATTGCTTCCTTGGCCGTGATCTTGTTGCCCCCTTTAACTCCCAAACCCTAAACCCTAAACCCTAAGACCCTGGAGTCCCGAGATCTTGCGCTTTGGGGCCACCGCGGCCTTGGTGTTTAATTAAATAAAAAAAATTAATGAAATAATTCATTTATTTGAACTTTGTCTTGTATCCTTTTTGTTTCTTTTTTGTTTCTCTAAAGTCCATCTCTTCTCTCTCCTTTTCTCTTTGCTCCCCCCTTTTCGCTCTTCTGGGGTCTAGGGTTTCTAGGGTTTACAAGTCAACAGCGGTCTGATAGGGTTTGGGCCTAGGGTTTACTAGGGTCTAGGGTTTAGGGCTTTCTAGGGCTGAGTGTTCACTAGGGTTTACTAGAGTAAGCTAGAGATTTGGGGGTGGAAGGGTCTTCTAGGGTTTACAAGGGTATTTCTAGGGTTTACGGGGGCTGAGGGGTTGCTAGGGTTTAACGCTCCTAGGTTTTGGGGTTTTCTAGGGTTTAGGGTTTGCGCATCTGCCTTGATCTGCGTTAAATCCCTCGGCGGGCTGCAGCAGCCGTTTTTGAAGAAATTGTTTTTGAGGCGGTGTGGGGTTTGCTGCGCTGGGGTGTACGTACACCCCAACTCACAGCGGCACTGCAGCAGCAGCAGCAGCAGCAGCTCCCCCAAACCTCTGCAGCCGCCGCTGCAGCTTTTCTTCTTCACTTTCCAGGCCAAACCGCGCGGCCCTTTTCTTCTTTTTTTCTTCCTAATGGCCCCACAAGAAACAGAAAAGATCTTTTTCTATTTTTGCAAACAAATCCAAAATATGTACTTCATATGATACTATATATTAGAGATATATTTGCATATATATATAATATATATAGTATGTATTTACATATTGTACACATACATTGCATCAACGCGTACTGCACATGTGTATGCATGCATGCATTTAAAAGCTAAGTAAACTTATGCATAAGTATTTAAATGCATAAGCAATGTATTAATAATATATTTATTAAATATTTGTAATATATTTATATTTGTAATATCTTAATGCATGCAGGAGGCAAGAGACACGAGGTGTCGTTACACCTAGAAGCCCGGGTGTGGGGCCACAGCCGGCGCGGTGTCTCAGCAGGTTCTCCTAAAGACGAACTTTGTCTTTTTTCGAATTTATGTTTAATTTATTTTTTAATTTATGTTTATTGTATTTATCCTAATTAATCATTTTAATTAATTAATTAAAATAATCAATTGATTAATTAGCTTTAGCTTTAGGCCTAGTTTGGCCGCCTTGTCTTATTTATCCGGCCAGCTGTCCGCCTTTTTCGTCATTTTCACAAATTCTCTTGCTAAATTCTCCATTTAATTTGTTTTTCTTATTTAATTCTTTGTTGTTATTTGATTCTCTTAGATAAACTCATATTTAGTGATTAATTCTTTTCAATAAGCTCATTTCTATCATTTAATACTTTGAAATAAATTCATTTTCTTTTTTCTACAAAGTCCCACTCACCTCATCCACGAGGCCAAAGCGCTCGGCCCGCTTGCGGCGCTTCTCGGCCTCGTCGGCGTCGACGCCAGAAGCCTAAAGTTCAAATTAAAACAATTGTTGAATTAAATTAATTAAATTAATTAATTTAATTCATTTAATTTGATTAAATAACAAGTTAGTTGATTTCATTGGCTGAATAATTCATAAATGGCAAGAAACCAGAAGAAACAGGAAAAGAAACGCTGCAGCATGCATGCAACTTCGCCCATTACAGCAAAGCCCCTTTCGCCTTTTCAACTGAAATATGGTTTATTTATTTTATTTATTTAAACTGAATTCAACCTAACTCAATTTGAAACAAAAGAGATAAAATAAAAACCCAAAAGTCATCAACTTATGTCCACAGGGAGCTGCTTTACCGCTGAAGCGCCGACCGGGGAGGTCACCGCCAAGCCAAATCTGCAAAAACAAACAAAAATGGTTTAAAATTTAAAACGAAAAGAATAAAATAAGAAAATAAAAAAAGAAGAGAAAAAAAGGAGAAAAAGTCTTCAGTTTCCGATCACCCTTTTGTGGTGTACGTACACCCCAGCTGTAAGTACACCCCAGGCCTGTGGCGGCCGCGCCTCTGAGGTGCCGTTTGTGGCTTTTTTCACGTAAAAACTATTAAATGATTTATAATTCATTATTAATTATTTATTTATTTGTTACTTATTCTGTTTTCAGCCTTTTATTTGACAAAAATACCTCTCGGCTCTCTTCCTTTTCTTCTCCTCTTCCAGCGAGGCATTGCTGAGGCCAAACCGCCGAGCCCTCTCCTGCATCTTCTCTTGGTCGCTTTTTATGCCTAATTTCAAAATAAAAATAAATGAAATAAAACAAAACTAAACTAAATTAAATTAACCTAGAGAAAATGAATTTAATGAAGAGCTCAGGAAAGAAACAAACGCAAAAACATCCCACCAAAAGTCTTCTGTGGCAGCGATGCAGTCTGGCGCGCCGTTAGGGTTTAGGGTTTAGGGTTTAGGGTTTAGGCGGCTGCTAGGGTTTACACACTTAGGGTTAAGCAGGCCCTCAGGGTTTGATTAACTGGGGCTTCATCGGCTGCCGTGGTTTGCGAGATTGGGGTTTGAGAGTCTAGAGAACCAGGATTTAAGAGGCTCTTAGGGTTTACGGTTTAGGGTTTAGGGTTTAGGGTTTTGGGCGTCACCGAATTTGGCTTTGCGAGCCGCCAGTTTTTCCTCCTCTGTCATGTCGGGCCGTATAGACACTGCAGCAGCAAGCAGAAAGGGTTTACTGCATGCAAATTAAATTTAAAAAGAAAAAGCAAATAAAAATAAAATCCGAAAAAGAAATAAAGTCTAAATTGTACGCAAGTGCTGCAAGTGGCTAAAGAGAAGAAGTCACGCAACAGTCCCCAGTGCTGCTGCTGCACCTGCTGCAGTTCGTGCTGCAGCAGCAGCAGCAGCAGCTGCTGCTGCTGGCGAGGAGACAGAAGGAGCCGAGCTGCCGCCTAGCTTTGTAGAAGCAGCTGAGGCCTCTTCCTCAGCAGCAGCAGCAGCAGCAGCAGCATCTGCTGGTGCTGCTGCTGCTGCTGCCATTGACGGGGGCCCCGCCGAGGGGCTCCCCTGCGCCATGCTGCTGCTGGGAGACGCAGCAGCAGCAGCAGCAGCAGCAGCCTGGAGGCGCTCAACCAGCTCTGTCTGCGGAAATGCAGCGGCAAACAAAACCCCATTGCTGCAGAATGAAGCAGCAACCGAAAGCTAAAAAGAATACATGAAATGAAAAATAAAAAAATAAAAATACAAATGAAAAATAAAATCCAAAAGAAACCCAAGTTCAACACACATGAGTAAGCTATGGATTTCAAAGGCGCATATATTTCATAGATAAGCACATACACATTTTACATGCATGTATATATACACATATATATAAATAATACAATACATTTATATTATAATATGTATAATATATATATTATACATATCATGCATGCATTTTTAATCTATACATATAGATATATATATATGCATTTGTATATATACACGGAAGGATACAAAGGAAGCCAAGGAGACAGAAGAGACACTAAAAGGAGCCTTGGCCCTTCTGGCATCTTCTGGGGGCCCCCCGGAGGCCCAGTGGTCCTGTGGTCCAGTGGTCACGGGGCCCCAGGGCCTTCAGGGGGCCTCCAGGTGCAGCAGAAAGTGCAGGATTTTGCGGCTGCGGGCGCGAGGAGGCTTCCCCCGCCCTTGCTGCCCCGCAGCAGCAGCAGCAGCAGCTGCTGCTGCTGCTGCTGCACTCTTCTCACCTTTTTTCCCGTTGTCGGGAGGCCCCTGTCCGCCAGGAGGCTGCGGAGGTCCGCAACCTTCATGGAGTTGAAGTCCTGGGGCGCCGCGTGGGCCATTTCGGCTGCTGCTGCCGCGCTGCTGCTTGCGATTTCGAAAACAAATCCCAAAATAAAATATAATTTGAATAATTCAAATGTGTTGAGCCATTAAACGCAGTTGGAGGCGAGGGAGGCGAGCGGAGAGCCGCCGCGCTGGGGTGTATAGACAGCTGCACTCTGCGCGCCCGCTCGCCGCAGCCAAGACCCCTCAAATCCCCGTTCTTTTGCCGAAACAATTCAATAATAAAGAAATAAATGACAAATAATACAATTTTAAAGAGTTCTGGAGGAAAACGGAGCCCAAGAGCCGCAGACGCCGCCTTCGGAACTCAGGGGCCCCCCAGCCTCTATGGGGCTGCTGGCGCTGCAGCAGCCGACCAGTGACTCCTTACTTCCCTCCTCTGCAATTTAAATCATTTTTAAATCCAATTTGTTGTTTTTTAACTTTTCTAAATGCAAAATAACACTTCAGCTGCTGCTGCTGCTGCTGCTGCTGCTGCTGCTTGCGCTGCGGAAGGCGACTCAGGAAAATGCAAGACCCAGACTTCTCCGTTTGTCTGCAGCAGCTGCAGGTCTTTCTGCGCCTTCCCGCTAAACTATTCAAAATAATGCTGCTGCTGCTGCTGCTGCTACTGCTTCTCCTGCTGCTGCTGCTGCTGCTGCTGCTGCTGAGTGTGCAAAAGCTCGGAGCCAAACCAGCTCCTCAAGCTGTACCTACACCGCAACAAAGCCCAAGGGGACGGCCCTCCCAGCTGCTGCGGCTGCCGTTTTGTCTATCTTGAACTTCTGCTGCTGCTGCTGCTGCTGCTGCTGCAGTCGATCTTGTGTGAATTGCTGTCGCTATTGCTGCTGCTGCAGCAGCTTCTGGCCGCCTTCAGAAGCTGGAGGCATGCTACAGCGCCTCTGAGGTGTACGTACACCCGGCAGGGCTACAGGGCTTCTTAGTCTGGCCCCACAAGAAACCCTAGGCAAACCCTCGATCCTATATAAACCCTAAACCCTAAATAAACCCTAAACCCTATATACACCCTCGGAGTAAACCCATGACAGTGAAAAACCCTAAACCCTGAGTAAACCCTAAACCCTCAGTAAACCCTAAACCCTGAGGAGCTCTTAGCTGTCAGCGACCCTTGAATCTTGGACAAACCGTATATCCTGGGAGCCTCTAAACCCTAGGCAAGCCCTAAACCCTAACCCTAAACCCTCGGTAGACCCTGAACCCTAGCCAAACCCTAAACCCTCGGTTAACCCTAAACCCTAGCCAAACCCTAAACCCTCGGCAAACCCTAAACCCTCGGCAAACCCTAAACCCTAGCCCAACCCTAAACCTTCGGTAATCCTAAACCCTAGCCAAACCCTAAACCCTCGGTGAACCCTAAACCCTAGCCCTAAGCCGCAAATGAAGTGCCTAGAAATAAAGCCAAGCAGCAGCAGTCTGGGCGGCGTGCTGCGGCCGCGGGGTGTACAGACACCTGGAGCCACCGCTGCATGCATGCATCTGTCGAGACACGAAAAATGATATAACGAAGAAAGGGGGCCCCCCAAACCCCAGAGGCCATCAGGGGGGCCCCCCATCTCCTCTAGAAGAGGGGGCACAGGGGCCCCCCAGGGTCCTCAGGGGCCCCTTCAGGGACCTCAAGGGGCCCCCATGGGGCCTCAGGGGCCCCTCAGTGTTCTCAGGGAGCCCCCATGGGGCCTCAGGGGGCCCCCTACGGCCCTCAGAGGCCCCCATGGGGCCGCAGAGGGCCCCCTAAAGCCCTCAGAGGGACCCCATGGGGCCCCTGGGGGCCCCGCTAGTGTGTGGGGGCCTAGGAGAGGGCAGGCGAGACGGGGTTCCAGGGGAGTTCTTTGTGCTGCTGCTGCTGCTGCTGCTGCTGCTGCTCGTCTCCGCCGTCCATATGCAGCAGGTGAGCTGCTTGTTCCTCGGGAGTCTGCTGCTTGTAGTGGAGCTGCTGCTGCAGCAGGAGGAGCTGCTGCTGCTGCTGCTGCTGCTGCTGCTGCTGCGGGGGGCCGCGGGCGGCGTTGGCCCGGTGGAAGGCCCAGAGGCGCGTGGCCAGCAGCAGCAGCTGCAGCTTCACTTCTTCTGCTTCTTCTCGAAAACCCCTTATTAGCTGCCGCAGCGCATCTGCTGCTAGCCAAGAAAGCTGCTGGTGGTGGCGGCCCAGCAGCCAAATGACGGAGGCCCTTGCTGCAGCAGCAGTGCGGCGCTGCAGCTGCGCAGCGAGCTGCAGCACGAGCCGCGCCGCTGCTGCGTCGTCCTGCTGCAGCTGCTGCTGCTGCACCAGCGTCCGCACGCCCACCACCGCCTCAGCAGCAGCAGCAGCAGACCGCGAGTCCAGCAGCGCAGCAAACTGCCGCAAGCAAAAGCCCTGGGCCTGCTGGTGCTGCAGCGCCAGCAGCGTGAGGGCCCTGCATGCTGCAGCAGCAAGTGCTGCGTCTCCGTCCCAGTGTACGTACACCCGGAGCTCGGGCAGCAGCAGCGGCAGGCTCGCCGCGTCCGCCAGCCCCAGCAGCAGCAGCAGCAGCAGCTTCTGCTGCCGCACTGCAGCACAGTCCCCCTGCTTCACGAAAAACTCCCGCAAGTGCTGCTGAAACAGCCACGGAGCAGCAGCAGCAAAAGAGTGCACCACCCGCAGCAGCAGCTCCTTCAGGTCCGCCCCGCAGGTGTACAGACACCGCAGCAGCGGAGACACCACGCAGCCCCAGCAGCTCGCTGGCAGCAGCTGCTGCACTGCAGCACAAGCTGAAGCCACCACTGCAGCACTGTCGCTGCTCAGCAGCAGCTCGGCAGCAGCAACAAACCGCTCAAAGTCCCGCGGCAGCGGCTTGCACCGCCGCTCGACGGCCCCTCCGGGGGCCCCCCCGGGGGCCCCCAGGGTGCCCCCCGAGGGGCCCCCAGCCGAGGGCCCCTGCGCCGGCTCGAGACCCTCCCCAGCAGCCAGGGGGGCCCCCCGGAGACTCCGCGACGCCAGGAAGGCCACGGACGACAGCCGCGGCGGGCTCACGCCGCTGCTGCCGCTGCTGCTGCTGCTGCTGCTGCTGCAGGTGCTGCTGCTGCAGGTGCTGCTGCTGCTGCTGGCCTGCGTCGGCGACCGCTCCGTCGCCTCCCGCCCGTCCTGGGGCCCCCCCGGGTTCCCCCCCGCTCCCCCCCCCGGGAG
>NW_013543286.1:206285-209244 GCF_000499545.2 Eimeria tenella | reverse complement strand
CAGCGGCAGTAGCGGGTAAGAAGGTCCAGGGCCACAACTTGGGGCCCCGGCTGCAGCTGGGGAAGAGCAGCAACAAGGCGGGAGAAGAAGGGGTGGAGCATTGCAAGGACCTCCTCCTGGGTCTCGGGGGCCCCCCCGCGTTCGAGGGGCCCCCCGGGGCCCCCCTGGGGCCCCCCCGGGGGCCCCCCGCCGTGGGGGCCCCCCTGGGGGCCCCCCTGGGGCCCCGGAGAGGCCTGGAGGGACTGGAAGAAGACAAGGCGGAAGGAGACAAGTGCAGCGCCAGCAACGGCGAGCTCGCCGTCCGCCAGCAGCTGCAGCAGCAGCAGCACGAGCTCGTGGCGCTGGTCTGCGTCGAGGAAGAAGAGTTTTGCTGCTGCATGCGCTGCAGTCTTGCGGACAAGGGGGGACGTGTCTGCTGCTGCGCGGCGGAGACTGTGCAGCAGCAGCTGCGCCGCCTCCAGCAGCTGCAGCGAAGACAAGGACTTAAGTGCTGCTGCGCGCAGCACGTGGGAGCTGCTGCAGAGGTCTTTCTGGTAGCCATTGAGGGCCAGCAGCGCCAAGTCTGGGGCTTCCTGTGCATGCAGCACGAGGTAAAGATAAACAAGTCTTTTGAGTTCGAAGTCGGGGGTGGAGAGGTTCTTGAGGACGTCTGCGAAGAAGGGGGAGGGCCCCGTTGCTGCTGCTGCTGCTGCTGCTGCTTCTGCTGCCAGCACCCGCCGCAGCCCCGCCAGCTTCAGCTCCGTGCTGCTGCTCGCCAGCTGCTGCCGGATCTGCGCAGCTTGCTGCTCCCCCTCCACGAAGTAGCTGCTCTCGCTGGAGCTCACCAGCCGCAGCAGCGCCCGCACGCCTTCGGAGGCCTTTTGCACCAGCGGTGCAGCAGCAGCTTGCGTGGCGCTGCGCACCTTCCCCACTTGCTGCTGCATCGCTGCAGCAGCGCGCGCAACGGGGGGCCCCGCCGCTCCGCTGCCTCCGGGGGGCCCCCGGCCCTGCGACCCTCCAGGGGGGCCCCTGCGCATGCACGGCGCGGCCTGCGGCGCTGCGCCGGGCGGCCCGGTGTACAGACACCGCAGGCGCCGCCGCCGGGCTCCGCACCCGCGCAACGCGCCTCTTCCGCGCGGAAAGCAGCGCTTCGAAGCCTCGAAATGCTTCCCGAAAGAACTCTTTTTGCTTTTGCTGCTGCTTCGCACGCGCCACTGGCTCAGACGCGCGCAGCCCGGCCCGTTCCACGCGCGAGCAGCCGCTGCCACCGCCGCTTCCAGCCGGCGCCCAAACGCCCGGAAAGCTCCGGGAAACGCAAGAAACGCCGCGCCTCAAGAACTCCAAAAGGTGAAATACGGAAGGAATTCCGCGAAAAAAGAAGGAACTGCGAAGAAGCGCGGAGAACCGGAGCCAGGTTTCGCGGGAGAGGCGCGCGCAGACAGCTCACGGCCGACGCATTGATTTGTCAGGAGCCACGGCAGCCAACAGCGAGTCTTTCGGATAAAAAGAACAACACAAGAAATTTATTTTCAAGAAACAAAAGCTAAAAAAAACTGCAACACGGAAACCCAGGATCAACCGCCCGCCATCCACAGCCCCCGCCCACGCCGCCGCGCCTTACGCCCACTGCCCCTGGCTGCTGTCCCGCTCCTCCTTTCCTTTTTTGGACTTTACTTCCAAATTCTAAAAACTATTTCCTTTCTTTTTCTCCTTGTCAGTGCGCAACCGACCCAGGGGGCCCCGCAGACTCGCCGCCCCCCCTCCCGCCGCCTATAACCCTTTCTACGGCGAACTTCATTTCCGCGCTGGAGGCCCCACGGCCACAATTTCGCTCCTTCTCTCTTCTGCATTTTGTCTTTATGAAGTTCCTGATGAAAAGCTCGCAAAAAGGTTCAGAAGGACCCCAGCTCCTGCGCTGAAGCCCCTGTGCTGCTGCTGCTGCTGCTGCGGCTGCGGCAGTGCTAAGGCCGCAGCAGCAAAGCAACAGCAGCGCCTGCGGACGGTGCTGCAGCCGCAGGGACCTCGGCTGGCTGGCCAGCAGCAGCTGGCAGCAGCAGCGCTGTGCAGCACAGTAGCCAGGGGCCCCACACCCGAGAGAATGCCCTGCAGCGTGGGCAGCTAGCTGTGGCTTTAAGTAGCTAGCTAGCTAGCTATAGAAGGGGCCCCCCGTCCACCTCTGGCTTCTCGAAGCTATACGGGGGGCCCCCAGCTAGCCGTTGTTCTTGTTCGCTAGCTAGCTATCTATGGGTGAAACACCCAGACAGTTCTGGCTCTCCCTAGCTAGCTAGCACGCTATAGGGTGCTCCTTAGGTAGTTCTGGCCCCCTCTAGCTAGCTAGCTAGCTAGCTAGCTAGAATGGGGCCCCCAGGTTGTCCCGGCTCACCGTAGCTAGCTAGCTAGCTATAAAGGGGCCCCTAGGCAGTTCTGGCTTCCCCCAGCTAGCTAGCTAGCTAGTTGGGGGGATGCCTGTAGGTCGTTCTGTCTCCCTCTGGCTATCTAGCTAGCTAGAAGGGGGCCCCTAGGTAGGCCAGGCTTCTTATGGCTAGCTGGCTAGCTAGCTAGCTAGCTAGCTAGCTAGCTAGCTGGTAGTGGAGCTGCGAAAGTGCAGCGCCGGCTGCTAGAGTGCATTTAGATGCAGCAGGAGCTGTCTATACACCCCAGGGGCCTCGCTACGGGGAAGCAACGAGGAAAGAAACCAATGAACAACCAAAAAGAAGCGAAATAAATAAAAAAACAAACAATAAATAAGCAATAAATGAATAATAAATAAGTAGTAAATGAGTTAAAAGTCTGCGTGTTGTCATTTGGTGCTGCTGGCCCTGCGTTTGGCCGGTGGCGGCAGCGCCTTCGGAGCCGCAGCGCGCTGCTGCCTCTTGCCGCGCTTGCTGCCCTGCTGCTGCTGCTGCTGCTGCTGCTGCTGCTGCTGCTTGCGGGCCAAGTCCGAAGGCCTGCTAACTGCAGCACCAAAAAAGTTTTCTAA
>NW_013543286.1:194378-206185 GCF_000499545.2 Eimeria tenella | reverse complement strand
CAGCAACTAGGCTAAGCGCTCGGGGACCAGGTGGGGGAATTAGGGTTTAGGGTTTAGGGTTTAGGGTTTACATAGGACTTGAGGATGTCTATGTCTGCTGCATCCAGCGGCGGCGGTGCTGCAGTATTTTTGTCCTTCTCTGACTCATCGCCCTTAGGCCGAGAGCTGCTGGGGTTCGCCATCTCCCTTGCGGCCCCCAACCTGCAGCAGCAGCAACAGCAGCAGCAGTAGCAAATGCAGCAGCAGCAGCAACAGAGGCGGGATATAATCGAGGTGCTGACAGAATCCAACAACAGGGGCCGTGCAACTTGAGCTGCAGAAGCTGTTGCTGCAGCAAATGCAGCAACAGCAGCAATGGCTGCAGTAACAAGAGCAGCAGACTTAAAAGTATCCAGCAAAACCCAGCAGCAGCGAGCTGAAAATAGCACGGAAAGCAAAACTACGGGATACATCTGTTGTTGCAGCTGCAACGGCAGTTGCTGCTGCTGTTGCTGCGTCTGCTGTTGCTGCTCCTGCTGTTGCTGCTGACAAGGGGCCCCCAAGGAGCTGCGTACAGAGCAGCAGAGCCTCCTGTGCCTACAGGGCGCTGGGAGGCAGGAGCAGCAGCAGCAGCCAGAGAAGTCCCTATAGCACTGGCGGCAGCAGCAACTGCTGCTGCTGCTGTTTGTTGGAGCTGCTGCTGCCAAGGGGCCCCCTGCACCTTGGGGGCCCCCGGATGCACCGGCTGCCACTGAGTTGTGTCTGTCGCTCTGCAGCCACAAAGACCTTCTAAAGATGCCAAAATTCAAAACGTACAGAGATAATAAATAATGAAGCCCCCGGGGGCAGCAGACGCGGAGGAGAGCGGCAACACAGCTCCAGGTGTATGTACACAAGTCACCCAGCAGCAACAGCAGCTCCTTAACTAGGGTTTAGGCCGTCCTTTTGTAGCTCTTGTTCTTTCAATCAAAAGTGTTTAAACGCCTCCAACTCGCGGGCATAGACAGCCTTGGCTGCTGCTGCTGCTGCGGCTTCTGCAGCTGCAGCGGCGGCTGCTGTTGCTGTTGCTGCAGGCAGCAGCAGCAACATGCGTTCATCACAAATGCCCTAAAGCCTTACTTAGCAAACCAATTAGAGATTAATTTTTAGATTCAATTGACTTCGTAAACGCTGGATCTAAATTTATGAAATATCCAAACACCGCGCTGCAGTTGCTGCTGTTGCAGCCTTGCCTAGAGTATATAGGCAGCTGGGGCGTTTCAAGAAGAGAGCTCTAGCGGATCTGGGGTGTACGTACACCTGAAACAAACACTGCCGCCTCGCCAGCACTGCGCGGCTCTAGTCTCCATAGGCAGGGCTCTCCTTATTGTCTGTGGGAACCGAAACGCCCCCTTGGGGTTTACGAGGGTTTAGGGTTTGGGCACATCCGCCCCAAACCACACACAGGCCTGTTCCCCTGTGGCAACGCCCAGCAAGCGGCGTGCCTGAAGTGGCCGGGAGTAAAGGGGGCCCCTCAGCAGCGCCTTGGGGGTCCCTTGAGCTCAGTTTGAAGGGCCTGTTGTGCACAGGGGACCCCCATGGGGCCCCTGGGTACGCAGCTGTGGGGCACGGCCAGCCTACCTCCACCCACGGGCCCCTCACGGCTCTTACAGACACCCCCGCAATCCCTAGGGGTGCGCCTGAGGGGCCGCAGGGGGTCCCCCGAAGCCCCGACTGCTGCGGCCACTGGGGCCCCTGGGGCTCGACCCTGCAAAAATGGCTCCTTTGCAGGCGCCTCCAGTAGCTCTCACTGGAAAGCGCAGCTTAAAGGAAAAGTACTCATGTTGTGCCTATTACGATATGTTCTAGAGGGAATTGATGTTTAGACACTGTGTTAGGTGCAAATTGATGTTTAGACACTGTGTGAGGTGTACAGACACCTCCACTGGTAGACTCCTCTAACCAAAACAAAGGGGTCAAAACCAAAGTGGCAAAGGGGGGCCCCCAGAGGGCCCCCTCAGGGCCTCTAGGGCTTGTGGAGGCTCTTAGGGGCCCACAAAAACGGCTTTAGTTTGCGGCCCAATTCTGATTTGTCAAACCCCCCCTCAATTCTTTATAATGAAGGGCTTCGGGCCCCACACTGCGCATCTAGGTCTAGCTGATGGGCCCCTTGCTCTCAGCTAAAAGGCCATTAAAGGGAAAGCTGAGGGCCCCCGTTCTGTCTGTAGGGGCCCCAGCTGGCCTTTTTTGTTCAGTGCTAATGAGGCTACAGGAGGGCTCATAAGGCCAGGTTCAGGTGTACGTACACCCCATGGCTATGTGCACACACTTAAGCGCTCGGAGGCTTTTGAGCCTCGAGGGCCCCAGGCCGAAGCCCATCTCGCAGTTGGCATTTCACGGTGGAGACAGAAGCCCACAGGTGCCCTGGCGGGGCCCCCGGGGGGCCCAGAGGCCCCCAAACAACGAGTCCAGGGCCCTAGGGGGCCCCTCACAACCTACAGACAGAACCTGAGATATCTAATAGGCAGCAGGGGCTGTGGGGCCCCTCTCTGCGAACCTGAGGCCCCGGCAAAGTAGCAGCACCTCGAACCAGCAAGAAGAGGCTCCCGCCGTCCTCTCCTGCCGGCCTTATCAAACCATACGCTGCTCAAGCTGAGGTCACAGAGGCAGTGGGGCCCCCAAGGGCCCCTGTGGGGCCCTCTGGGTCCCCTGCACCGGGGGCCCCTTGCAGCCGGGGCCCCCATGACGGCAAAAAACGGAAAAAACAGTCTGCTTAAGGGGCCCCCTTTGCTGCCTTGGGGGCCCCCCGCCTCACCTTGAAGCCCCTTGAGGCCTTTGCCCAGCCAGACCGCCTGGCTGCGTGGCTAGGGCCTCGGCGAGGCTTGCAGTGCTGCAGCTACGGGCCAGGGGGGCTGCCGGAGGGACGTTCAGGGGCCCCTGAGCCCCTGGAGCCCCCCGAAGGGTTGCCTGGGGGCCCCCGAACCCCTGGGGGCCCCCCGAAGGGTCGCGTAGGGGCCCGCGAGCCCCTGGGGATCATTCTAGGGGCCCCCAGCCCCTGACTAAAGATTTTGGGGTCCCCGGGGCCCCCAGATAGTGCAGTGGGGAGAGGGGAATGCCCCTCTTGAACTGAAGGAGACAGTTGGAAGTTCGAGGAGGTGACAGGTAGCGATGCTACTGGTGAGCCACGGGGCGGCGCGCCGTGAGACCTGCCCATACACCTGGTGACGACTGTCTCTACGATAGGTTTACAGGGTGTACGTACACCTGAATCTGTGGGGCCGAAGAGCCCCGCCGCCGCGCCCCACATCCCAGTGCAAATTCCCCATTTGTGGGGTGCTTGGGAGGCGTCGGCGGGCGCGTGGGTGTTCCGGGGGGCTAGGGTTTAGGGTTTAGGGTTTGGGGTCAGGAGTAAATGTTGCCGTTCAAGAGGAAGTTGCGCAGAGTTATCGGCACCCGCAGCCGGTGCAGCAACACCACCCGCCCCAGCATCAGAGAACAAACCACCACAGTGGGGGCCGTGAGGGCTATCAGCAGCTCTATGGGGTCCACGGGAAACACCAGCAGAAAGTCTTCGCGCAAAGAGTGGGTCAGCCCCGACAGCGCAGAAACCCCGAAAGGTATTAGAAAAAAACGAACTATTATCCTGCTCGCCAGCCCCACAGCGCCCCGCGCACTCGAGTTCACGCTCTACAGCGTACAGTTTAGGGTCTAGGGTTTAGGGTTTAGGGTTTAGGGGTTGGGGTTTACGGGTTGAGGGTAGCGGGCGAGGGCTACCGCCCACGCGTGGAGCTGGTGCTGGGGACTGCAGCCTTGGGTGGTCAGTGGCTGCGGCTCAGGGCTGCGCCGCTAAGGGTTTAGGGTTTAGGGTTTAGGGTTTAGGGTTTACCCGACGTCAGGGTACCCCCTGTACATGATGGCTCTGTAGGCGTTGGCGTTGAGGCCGATGCCCACGAGAGTGCCGGCCACGAGGGCACTGAGCCAAACCCTGGAGCGGACTTTGTGAGCTGTGAGAGCAACAATAACAAGAAAATAAGCAAAATAAATCCAAAGAATCATAAAAGGCAGCTCGGTGAGCTCCAGCAGCTGCCGCGCGAGCCGCGAGAGCCCGTAGGGGTTGTAGGGCACGTAGCCCGACTGCAGCCGCCGCGGCGGCGGCGGCGAGGGGCCCCCCAGGGGCCCCTCAGTGCTGGCGGCCTTGGCCTGGCAAATGGGGGGTCCCTCTTCAACGGACACGGGGCTTTCCACGCCCACCACGCAGGTGCTTGGCACGCGCCCGCCCCCGCACACGCTGCTGCTGCTGCTGCTGCTGCTGCTGCTCTTCTTGCTGCTCACGCCTCCTCCGCAGCAGCAGTCCTCGTCGCGCGGCGATAGGGCGGCCTCCGCCGCTGCGGCTGCTGCTGCAACTGCAGCAGCTGCTGCACTCGGCGCACACACACCAGCAGCAGCAGCAGCGGCAGCAGCGGCAGCAGCAGAAACAGGTAGAGGCGTCTTGAGTGGCGAACAAGAGGCAAGCAACTGCACAGCAACATGAATGCTCTGCCCTCCCGCTGACTCAGTTGCATGGCCAATACCCTTCTCCAGTGCCTCGTGAGCAGCAGTAGCAACAGCAGCAGCAACGGCAACAGCAGCAACAGCAACAGCAGCAACAGCAGCAGCAGCAGCAGTAGCAGCAGCAACAGCAGCAACAGCGGCATTATGGTAGTTTCAGCAACCGTCGGCTGCAGCCCCGCGCCCACACTGTCTGGCGGCATAAAGCGCAGCCACTTTGGTCAAAAGAAGCAGCAAGAAGCAGCAGCACTGAGGTGTACGTACACCCTAGACCTACACTCATCGCGGGAGTCTGAGGGCGCCGTCGCCGCCTCTGAGCAGTCCGACCTGCGCCCTAGGGAGCAGCTGAGGGGCTGGGTGAAGGGGGGAAGAGCCATGAGGCTAATTTTAACGGTTTTGGAGCTTAGGGTTTAGGGCTTAGGGGCTGGGCGTCGGGGTGGGGGTCTAGGGTTTGGGCCGCCAGGCCGCCAGGGGAGAGGCCAGGGGTTTGGGGCATCGAGAGGTCTGTGCTGACGAACACAGCTGCTCCTGCTGCAGTGGTAAGCCAAGGATACAATGGGGGCCCCTGCTGCTGCTGCTGCTGCTGCTGCTGCAACAGGGGGACCGGCTGCTATGGGGGGCCCCTCCGCTAGGTAAAAAGATGCAAGCAGAGAGAGCAGCAAAGCGGGCGGAGGGGAGGTTGGAGGGTCTGCTTCAGAGGCTAGAGCTAGAGTTTAGCTTTTGGCATTTAGAGTCTAGGGTTTAGGGTTTAGGGTTTTGGGTTGACGGTTGGGGTTTCCACCGGGTCGGGTCGGGGTCACTCGTCGGCTACAGTGCGATGGCTGCAGGCCTGAGGTGTTAGGCCTAGTCCGCAGGGTGATGGATGCGACACACAGAAAAGGAGGGACAGAAATAAATTACAGAAATAAATTAGATAAACAATTTTTGCAGCGGTCCGCCCACTGCCACACAGACACGCGCCCTGGCGCCAGCAGCAGCAGCAACAGCAGCTGCAGCAGCACGGCACCAACACAGCGGACAAATGGCGGTCCTCAGAGCAGAGGCTCCCTTGCGCCGCTAAATCTCCCTTCATTTTCGTTTCTTCTGATTATTATATCGATTTGCATGCATTTAACCCCTAATTCATTGCAGTTACTCCCTACCCTCACCCCTATTGAGGAAACGCCCGGCGTAGCCAGCACCAGCAACTAGGGCTCACCGGTCCACCCCATCCGGCTCCCCGGAAGCAGTCCTGGTTGCTGCTGCGCTGCAGCTCTTCTTAGCTGCATCGAATTCATGTGTTCTCTGACTAAGTGGGGGCCTATGGAGGATCTTGTGGGGCCCCGGGGGCCCCCTCAGTGCACAAAGGGGCCCCAGCGTTTCTAGCGCCCCCCAACCCACGCAACTGCGGGGGCACTCACACCTCGGCTGCTGGCTTAACTAAATCAGTGCAATAGGATTTAATTTCACAGGAACCTCCAGTGGGAAGTTGCTCAGAGGGGCCCCACTGAGTCGATGGCCTCACTAGTTGGGGGCGGAAAGGCTCTAGAAAGGCCCCACAGTAGTGGGTTATGCTCTAGAGATGACCAGTGGTCACGGCTGGCTGCCACAGGGGCCCTTGCTGCACCTAAGGGTCCCTATTGCAGACCCTCAGTCCCCTCATAAGAAATACTTCCAAAGAAAAATACTTCTTGAGGTGGCTCTGGGCAGCAGCAACAGATGCCCGTCAATGCAGTGGGAAAACACTCGTTCGAGGCGTCGAGGCGTCAACAGATTTGTTTTGTACTTAGTTGTGTCTCTATAAATAACAAACACATGCATGCAGACATGTACACAAGTGTATATCTGTCTCCATATACATTTCTACGTGTGTAGTAATAGATGTATGTACAAACATGCACAGGCACAGACACTACACGTGTTGTCTGCATTTCGAGCTGAAAAGAAGTGAACATTTGGACTGAAGGCGTTTGCATCAATCAAAACATTTATGCAAATATCCTGCGGGAGAGACACAAAGGCTTTATTAGAAGCATGCGAATGGGGGTGCATGCGTGCATTATGCATGCATACAGATATATTTTATACATATTAGATGCAGTTGTGAACAAAGTCAGATAATGAATCTATAAAGCTGTGCATAGTTGCGAATCAGTTTGCACAGCATGCGCATGTGGAGTGTACGTACACGGTGGCTCCTTGTGAGTAAGTATTCATGAAATAGTTGTCCCTGCGCATTTCCATTATTTATTCTTGCCAATAAGCAAGTACAAATGTGTACATAAGAGTTTTAAATGATGCATGCAGGCAGGTTTATCTCTTCGATTTACCTCAGGATGCATGTATATATATATATACACATGTATATATATATGTATGTACGTATATTTACATAATGCATGCATGCATGCATATGCATGGAGGTGCATGCGCATGCATAAAGATATGTGTATATATGCATACAAAAATATATATTTATGCATATATTTTGTATGTTTCTGCGCAGGTGTATCTCTTGCATACATATCGGCTTGAAGTAAAATGAGAATGAAACAGCCACAGAAGCAATATATAACTATAAATGCATATATGTACTAATTTGCGCAGATTACATACATGTGTGTATTTCATTTATTTAATAATGAATATGCAAGTACTTACATGTGCATGTGCTTATGCCTGCGCATATATTCAACCACAAACAAAAGGCAAAGCGGAGAAGACGAGGGCGGGCGCGCTAGTCCGAAACCCTAAACCTTAAACCCTGAGCATAACTAGGGACTGAGCAAGCTTCAGTCCCGTCTGGTGCTTCGGAGCTGTCAGTTTCTAGGGCCCAGGGGGTTCTGGGCATCGGGTTTAGGACTTCACTAAGTCCTAAACCCGATGCACAGGACCTGCCCCTGCAAACAAGCTTGAGGGTTTCGGGTTTAGGGTTTAGGGCGCTTTCCATTTCTTTTCAGCCTAGGCCTTTCTTTAGAAGCGCCTCAGCCGTGCTTGGCTGCTTGTGCTTATATTTTAAAGCTTCACTTTCAAACGCGAAATGAGGAGAAAATATATGTATTCACTTTACATAGAATAACATACTTATACATATATATATATGCATATGGACTGTATGTACATCAATTAAAATCGTTCAGAATGTTCACCGTCTGTACACTGTACGCATATGATATGTGTGTTTGGCAAGGGCAGATCAATACATCGAGTCTTTAGGAAGTGCAAGTCCTACACATGCATAAATGTACATTATTTATATATCCTATATTCTATGCATTTCAATTCGTTTCAATTTCGTGCCTTCACTGCTTCCCCCACTGCCTCTTCTGCCCTCTCCTAGAGTTTAGGGTTTGAGAGCATAGGGGAGCGAGCCTAGCTGTGGGGCCAGGCGCCTCTCTCTCCGACACTGCAGCTAGCTGCAGCTGCAGCTAGCCGCAGCTGCAGCTAGCCAAAAGCATGGGCCCTATCTACAAATAGTGGATACATATGTTCATACGACACACATAATACCTGTATACCTTATATATGTACAAATATATATGTATGCACATGTACTTGATATATTTGTGAAGAGATACACATAAGGAATGCACGGAAATCCAATTAATATATGTACGACTTCTTAATCTCACTAGAACTCATTTGCCTTAGAATGGCGTAGCCAAAGAATGCCTGCAGCGCCTCCGCTGCCGTTTGGCTTGAAGCTGCTGTGGCAAAGGCCCCCAAACGGATAACCAGATTAATGCCATTTCCAGAAAACATAAATATCTGAGATAGTTGGACAAGGCATGCAAGAGTGCCACTTCAAATGCATGCAAATGCACGAGCCACGTGGAAGCGCTGCTCAAGACGCAAACTTATGCACGAACGCGGAAAACGCCTCTAAAAACAAACGCATGCATGCGGATGCATGCATATTCCTGTTGCATGCATCTTCGAGCCTATGGAGGTAGTTCAACATTTCAGACTTTCAGATACTAACTTAAGAGGCTGCTGCTGTGTGCCCCTGTAAGCCACAGGGCCAGGAGAGGACACGGGAGCAAATATCCGGCTATTCTCTGGCCTCGATACCAAAGGTAAACCCTAAAACCCTAGACTCTAAACCCTAGGCTGCGCTGCACCCTGCCCCACGGTTCCTTCAGTGTGGCCCCACTCCTGGCTAGCCGAACCAGGTGTCGCATTATTGCTGCTCCTTCGTGCTGCTTCAGACTAACGCGCTGCTGCAGCCGCTGCACGCCTAAGGCAACAGCATCAGCAAAGAGTCTACACGGCGCTAGGACAGCAAGGACGCACACGCAGCAACATCCTGCTGCTGCTGCGAACGCGGGAGACGCTGCCGTTGCTGCAGGAGAGACCCATATTCCCTGCAGGCTGTTCTATTTGTCCTTCAGCACTGAGTGCAGACCTAGTGAAGGAATGCAGCTGCAGCAGCCCACTGAGGTTAACGGAATCAGCAGCAGCAACGGCTGTTCGCGCTGGTGCAGCAGGTGCAACAGCAGCAAAAGGGATATTCGGGCACAGCGCAACCACTGGGAGTAGCAGCGCATTTTTATTTCTAAATAACAAAAATGTATAGCGGCATAAGCAAACTGCACGGTGGGGAGGTGTGCAAGTAGCAGCAGCAGCCATCGTCCGCAGCAGCAGCAGCCGCAGCAGCAGCTGCAGCCTTCGGGCTGGCTTCTGGCCCCGCAGGAGGCTGCAGGTGTGTTAGTTGGTCATATTAAAGCCAAATAAAGACAGCAACAAATAGAGCAATAGCGATACATAATAATAAGCTCTTAAAATCAGATTTTTGCTGTTTGTGTACTGCAGTAGCAGCAGCGAGAGCAGGCGGTGGGCGGCGCGATGCAGAGGCCAGCCGCAGCAGTTGCCATCCAGCCTACAGCAGCAGCAGCAGCAGCGGTGGCGCGCAGCAGCAGCGGCGGGAGCAACAAGAGCAGCAGGTCTATGTTTGGCAGTTTTAGGCATAAATATACATTCTTTGTAGCAGCAGCAGGGGCTAAAGAAGCGAGGGGGGCCCTAGTTAATCTAAAGGGGGCCATCTGTGTTCCCCCAGCAGCCTCAGTCGAACCCTCTGCTGTCTGTAGAGCTGAGTTGGACTGCTGGGCAGCTGCAGCCCCGTGAGGCCCAGCATTTCTTTATCTTCTTTTTGCTGCTGCAGCAGCAGCAACAGCCGCAGCACCACCACGCTGTCTCTACGGCCAGACACCGCACCCAGGCCCTCAAGCCGGGAGCCTCCCACCCTTCGTGCTGCTGTGCTTTCTTACAGCAGCAGCACAACCATCGCACAACCAACCCCACCGCTAATTTAGGTACGCACTAGCTGTAGCAGCAGCACGGGCAGCAACAGCAGCAGTGCTGCTCCGGTCCCCCAACTGTGCTGCTGCTCTGCCGGGGATCCCGGTGTTGCTTCCTTCGGGGGCTTCTGGGGCCCCCAGAGGCTCCCGGGGGCCCCTGAGGCCTCGGGGCCCCCCGTGGCCCCTATAAGGAGGGTTTGACCTCCCAACTCTAGGGGCCCACCGTGTACAGCCAGGAGTTGTTGAGGCCTAGGATGCGGGGGCTAGGGTTTAGGGTTTGTGTGTGTTGCTGGATGCAGCTACGGCTTTTTGCCTGTATTTGGCGGTGCTAGCTAAATAGCAGCTGCTTTGCAGTAGACGTCAGCAGCAACAGCAGCAGCAGCAGCGGCGGCGCGGCGCAGCAGCAGCAGCGCAGCGCAGCAGCAGCAGCAGCTTAGAGACATCTGGGGGCTCACTTGGCCTGTCTCGTAGGATGCCCCTCGAAGGAAAGCGTGCAGCCACAGCCGCACGGCGCTAGGGGCTCCCTTGCAGCAGCAGCAGCAGCAGCAGCAGCAGGATGTCGACACCTCTCGACCCTCCTTCTTACCCTCGCCAACGCGGCGGCAAATTCGGGGGACGGTTAGTAGTACATTTTATTTCTTCCCGATTTCCAGAAGACAATTTAAAATCAAAATAATAGAGCCTTTAAGGCCTGGATTGGCTGCTGCTGCTGCTGCAGCTGCTTCCTCCCCCTATTCACGTTGTTAAAAGTTAAAAGTATAATTGTCACATTTGTTTGCTTATCATTATTACTGTCACAGTAGTGATCTATTTTTGGGTCTTTGGTGAAGGCTGCTGCATAAATAATTGCATTTTGAATTGTTGGAATGTAGAGTTGATATAAAGAAACCCTCACTCAAGCAGCTCTTGCTGCTGCCTCTGCTGCTGCAGCACCAGAGGCTACCACCACCACGGGGGCTCTGGCAGGTCCGGGGCCCCGTATAGGGGGGGGGGAGGGCAGGGGCCCCTTCACCCCCACGGCCACCAGGGGCCCCCAGGGGGGGGGCCCCAGCTGCAGCACCAGCAGCACCAGCAGCCGTACCCTCACTCTGCAGTGTACGGGGGCCCCCACGGGGGCCCTGACCCCGAATCCATGCCACCCCCCACAATTGGGGGCCCCGCCCAAGGGGGGCCCCACCACATGCAAAGAGCAGCAGGGGGCCCCCAGCTGCAGCAGCAGCAGCCGCTGCCGCCTCACCATATGCTGGGGGGGCCCCCGCAGCAGGGCTTTATGAGGGGACGGGGGGGACAGCAGCAGCAGCTGCCAGCTACTGATGGACACCAGCAGCAGCAGCAACCGGTGACTCACCCGTATGACCCCCACCACATGCAGCAGCAGCAGCAAGCAGCAGCAGCAGCAATGATGCATGGAGGGGGCAGGGTGGCTCCTATGCTGCTGGGACCAGCAGCAGGAGCAGCAGCAGCCCCGGGCCCCCTAGGCGAGGGCCCCGGGGGCCCCCACCATGGAGGGCCCCCTCCACGGTTCGACGGGCCGCATCACCCTAGCGAGGCCCTGCAGCAGCAGCACCAGCAGCAGCAGCAGCAGCTGCTGCTGCTGCAGGTACGAGACATGCAGGAGCAAGGCGCAGAACGTGTGGGGCCCCCCCACCCCATGCATATAGACCCACATCACCACCACCCCTATGGCCGGGGGGGCCCCCCTGGCGTAGGGGAGGCGGCACTCCAGCAGCAGCAGCATCACCACGTGGGGGGTCCCCACGGCGCAGCAGCAGCAGCAGCAGCAGCAGCAGGCTACCGCTACGACGCAGTGCCTCTGGTAGCTGGGGCCTACGGGACCCCACTTGCTGTTTATCCTGCCTACGGGGACATGTGGGGGGGCCCCTCGGGGGCCCTGCAGCACCGCCCGCAGCAGCACCCGCTGCAGCAGGCGGGGCCCCGCAAGAAGAACGCCTTAGAGATAAGAGACCCGAAGACAGGTAGGGTTATAAATGGGGACCCCTCACTAAATGAGCAGCCGCAGCAGCA
>NW_013543286.1:180678-194278 GCF_000499545.2 Eimeria tenella | reverse complement strand
GGCGCTGGGTGCAGGACCCGCAGCAGCAAAGGCACCCGCTACACCAGCAGCAGCAGTAGCAGCGCCTGGCCAGTACTCTATAAGCGAGCTCGTCGGCCTCTTCAAAGCACTAAGGCCTCATATCGAGCCCCCGGATTGGCGCTTTTGCTGCGGTGACACAGAGGAGATGCGGCGACAGAGCGGCAGCTTCGGCAGCAGCAGCAACAATAATAACAGCAGCAGCAGCAGCGGGCTTGGCGGCTTGAGGGACTGGCAGCGCCGCAGCGGACCCACGGCTGCAAGCAGCAGCAGCAGCGGCAGCAGCAGCAGCAGCAACATCGTGAACGGCTTGGGAGCCGGTCTGTTTGGGGGCGTGCGTAGGCCAGGCACAGGAGCAGCCGCAGGCGGCAGCAGCACCAACAGCAGCAGCAGCAGCAGTAGCAACAACGCGTTCAGGTCGCTGCGAGGCCCGGGAGAACTCGACGGAGGAGACCGCCAAGGAGACAGCAGATTGAACGCCCCAGGCAGCGCGGCTGCAGGGGCCCTTTCGTGGCGAGGGGTAGGGCTCTAGAGGGGGTGCAGCTGCGTGTAGAAATATATGTGTTTGCATTTGAAGTCTAAATATTAGCATTTTTTTCTATTTGCTGCTATTGATTTGGGTTCTTTGGCTTGACTCTTGCTGTTGCTGAATAGTTGCTGCATGATGGGAACAGCTAGAGCGCTGTCAGGGTGGCGTTCCCTTTGCTGCTGTTGCCATCGTCTGCTGCTGCTGCTACTGCTGCTGTTGCTGCGCAGGGCGGAGGAGCAGGGGCCCCCAGGGGCCCCCTTGCAGTCAACCGAGGGCCCCCCACGGACGGGTACACCAAGCTGAGTGGCTTTTTCGGCAACAGGCCGCCGCCTCCGACGCGGGAGCCCCCAGTAAGGGCCTCTGCTGCTGCTGCAATTCTTTGCTGTGCTGCTCTTACCTCTTTTTGTCGTTCCGCCCCTCGAGGTCTCCTCTATTTAGCAACTCTTGGTTGCTCGTCTGCTCCTGTTTTGTGCTCACTACTCTGTTCCTGAGGAGCTCGTTTTTCTTTTCACTTCCTTAGCGCGGACATTTGTGTCTTTTACCTGCGCATCTATCTATATATGAATTTATATGAATTAATGTGTGTACATACATACGTTTGTGTGGAAATGTCTGCTTGTGTACACATAGTATTCGTGTATAAAATGCACATATGCATGCGTACGCATCTCATGTCTGTATTTTTCTGAATTCGTCTTGAAGGCAGTGTCAGTTGATATTTGTCGTTATTCGTTTCTGCGAGTTTAAAAGTTGGCCTTAGGCTGTTTGTTTTCGGCACTTGTACGAATATGCACGTATATACGCATGCACTCATGCATGCACAGGTATGCATACACATATATCTGTATTTCAGCTGCATGTAAAATTGCCTTTCTGTGGCAAATGCAGTTCATGAATTTGCACTGTCACCATTTGTTATGGCTCGCAGGCGCAGCAGTCGTCTATGAGCCGTTTGTCGACGTCCACGGGATTCCGCGTGGGTCGGGAAATAGACCCTAGAGAAAGAAAAAGGCGCTCTTTGAACGCGCTGCTGAACAAGTTGACAATAGACAACTTCGGCGTCGTTTGCGAGAAAATTTGCCTCGAGGCCGAGCAGTTTGACTCCGTCGCGGACCTCGAGCTCCTCTCTGACCTCCTGTTCAACAAGGTACGCTGCTACGGCTGCTGCTGCTACTGTTGCTGCTGTGGCTGTAGACAGCGTGGCGCCTGCTGCTGCGCTGCTTGCTGCTTCAAGAGTTTTTCCTACTGCTGCTTTGCTGGGGTTGCTACAGCGCTCGCTGCTACACCTGCTGCGTGACATGTGGTGCTGCCATACATGCATAAATTTGCTTTTCTTCACTGTGCGTTTTTGCCTTTTTGTGTGCGTGTCTGCATTGTTCCTACACATGGCAACCGTGCAACTCGTTTATTTGTTCTCGTGGTTCCGTTTCCCTCGTTTCCTGCTCTAGCTTTTTGGGTTCGCACTCATTTGTGAGCTGTTGCTGCTGCGCTGCTGCTTGCTTCGACGCTCTGCAGGCCGTGTCCGAGCCCGAGTACAGTGAAATGTACGCAGATCTGTACCAGATCATTCGCTGGAGGAGCCCCGACTTCACGGTGCCAGGTGAAGAGCGCAAGATCAACTTCCACAGGACCTTCGTGAACAGGTGCCAAGATGAGTTTGAGAGGTGCGTAAATGCACTTTTATTAAGAAAGTACCCCTTTGTGACTCAGAAGAAAGACAAGAATGGGGAAAAACGGCCAGAGAAACTGAGCCTCAGCTTTTACCCGAAGTCCTGCTGCACGGCCCAGCTCGCTGCTGTTGAACCACTACCACCGCAGCATGCCTTCTGTTTGGTCATGTTGCAGTTTGCTTTTTCTCCCTTCTTTTATGTATTTATCGTGCAGTCTCGCACCATTTGCTGCTTGTGTTCGTCTCAGACTGCAGGGTAAGAACGTGCTGCTGATAACTGAGGAGGAACGCGCTGAGTGCCAAGACGCGGACGATGAGGCGAAGCTGCTGAAGAAGAAGAAAACCAGGGTGTTGGGCAACATGAGGTTTATTGGAGAGCTTTTCCTAAGGCGGGCGCTGAGCCCCAATGTACTGAATGATGTTGTGCACGCCCTCGTCTTCAGCAGCAAGGGCGACGCGTTCCCAGACGAGCACTTCATAGAGTGCCTCACCGAGCTTCTCACCACTATTGGTAAGCAGGAGCGGCAGCAGAAACGCCAACAGCGGGGAAACGAATAGCATTTGCAGCGGCGTGGCTGTCGCATGCGTCCTTAGCCCCAGCGACAGCGCCGTAAAGTTTCAGGCTGAGCAGTTGAATGCAAGGTGAAGAGTGGCTTGCCAGTTGAATGGGGTGGGCTGTGTTGGTGGCTGCTCTCTAGGGTACACCATGGATTCCCAAGACTCCTCTCGCGCCATGATGAACGAGTTCATTGGAAAGCTGCAGGAACTGCAGCTGCGCGCTGGCTATTCGAGCCGCATCACCTTCAAGATCCAGGACCTTCTGGACTTGAGGCAGCGCCACTGGACCAAGAAGGTCTTCAGAGACGTGGCGAAGTCCGTGGCCCAGATCAGAGAAGATGTGAGGCGCAAACCCTAAACGCTAAACCCTGAGCTAAAAACATGAATTGCGTGGTCCTGCTGGCGAAAGCATACCTCTAAACTCTGGGCAGTAGCGAAAAACTTGCGGGGGTTGAAGGCAGGGAAATCAGAGAGACGCAAACTATAGAGCCTTAACCCTAGATGACCCGTAGACGTAACAGTGTGGGCGCTGCTCTTCTCACTAGGTTGAGGATATAGGGTTCCTTCGCCTTAGAGACTGCTTCGAGATGATCGAGGCAGACAACCTCTGTGGCATAGTGACCGTGTTTGTCTATGATGTGGAGTGGATGTGTTGATTTCATTCGGCAAACACCCAAGCCTAAGCCTGCCTTTGTTGCTACTGGATGCTGCTTCAGGCCAAGAGGGACGAGCTGATGGGGGGAGCTATCAAGGTGGCGCAAGACGGTGTGTTTCTTACGGTGGGGTTGCGCCGGGAAATGCCATACAAGAGCTACTTGGAGGAGCAGCGGGTTCTGCTTAGCAACAAGAGAGCTGCTGCTGCTGCCAGTGGGGAAGCAACAACGGCGACAGCAAATAGCAAACGACCAACTCCTACTACTAAGACCACCGTGACAAGGACGCCAGGCAGCAGCAGCAGCAGCGGCACGCCTGCATTTTCGCGCAGCTCTGTCGTATCACCAGCAGCAGCAGTGCTGTCAGCTCCGGTAGCAGCAGCAGCAGCAGGCAGTAGCAGCAGCAAAGCCTCGGCGGCCACTGAAGTGTCGCGACCGTACGAGGCGCAGGTGATGAAGAAGGAAGTGGATCTTCTTACTTTTGAGTTCGTAGTGGAGAAGTGCCCTATAGAGTGAGTCTACAGAATCCGGCGCTGCAGCATTGGACAGGGGACATGCACGAACATGCGTGCACGCGTGCCGCCTAAGTTGCATTCGCCACAAACGTATATACTGATGCGCATTTCTCAGCATCTTTGCCAGCAACAGCAAATGCAGCCGCAGCAGCCGCTGCTGCCTGGTGCTCTTGCAGACGACTATCAAATGAGACTCTCTATTTATATTTGTTGAACTTTCTGCGGTTGCGGTTGTCCACACAGGAGCTCTTTATCAGAGTTCGTTTCCCTTAGTTTGCCGCTGCATGACAGCGCCGCGCAGATCTCAGCGGTTTTCAAGAAAGGGTTGGGCGACTCGCGGCCAGCAGACAGCGCACGTTACGCTGTGCTCATCGGTTCGCTTGCTGCTGAGCATTTGAAAGCAACAGCAGATCTACAGGTGCTGTTCGACTAGTAAGTTGCTGCCACTGCTGCTGTGTTGGCTGCTGCGCTGACGCCGCCACTGCTGCAGGTGAAGCCGCTTTTCTCTTGCGAACTATCTTCGAGGTGTTATTCCGTGTCTGCGCTGTCGGCTGCAGCAGCAGTTGTTGCGCTGTTGCTGTTTCATTGTGTTTCTGTGCTGCTGCATTATTCTTATTTTCCTGCTTGCGCGTGCTGTTTTCTCGTTTGTTGGATCAGTTTCGGCGATGTCCTGATCGGGCAGTTGTCGGACTTCGTGGTGGACAACCCACGGGCGCTGGCGATGTGTGCGGAGGCCTTTGGGGTTTTGTTTGCTGCGGATATCTGGGCGGCCAAAGGGGCAGAGCTCATCAGAAAGGGCCTTAGAGTTCCTCTGCCCGATGAGGAGGGTCTCGCGGTCAAAGTGAGTCTCGAGCAGTAGCAGTGACCCTGAATAGGCGGATACAGCAGGGAGCGGAGAAACGCGCAGCGAGAGTCCCATGTATAGTAGTCATATGTATGTCTGTATAGAGAAAGATACATTGAGTATTAACAGTATATCAGAGAAGGAGGCAAAAGGAGGTTAGGCAGACGGGTTGGCAGTGTAGCGAGCCTAGGAAGGCAGTGGAGGCTGTGGTGCTTGCTTGAAGCGTTGCGTCTCAGTAGCACTACTGGTTCCTTTTGTAATTAGCCGCTTTTGCGCAGCGTCGTCGTATAACTTTCGAGTCCTCTTATTTCGCATCATTTGCCACAATTCATTTCCTCCCTGTCCCCCTGTTTGCCGTGCGCAGATGTGCCAAGACATCGCTCGCCAGGTTTCTGCGCAATCCCCAGAAAGAAAGAGGCAGTTGCAGGAACTTCTGGAGCTGACGCTGGCACAGGGGCTCCCGGGCTGCTCTCCAGCGGCGGCCGCCAGTTTGCTGCGGGACTGAAGGACCATTGGTCACCAGTGGTGGTTGCTGGTCGCTTCAGCTCTGTCTTCGAAACATACAATAGATAATATTTAAAAGGCGGCGCGGGTCCCCGCGGCTGCAGAGACACCGCGGAGGGCTCAGCATTATCGCGGGGTCCCCCAAGGGTTTTCTGGGGGTTCCCCCTGAGCTGCTTTGTTCTTTTGCTGTCAGTTTCCGTCGCCAGCCAGTCTTTATAGAGCCACTATAGCTTACAAGGGGCCTTCGAGTCGGAGGCCTTAGTAAATTTAGAGGGCAGAGAGAGCAGGCAGGGGCTTCCGCCGCAGCGAGAGTAGCAGCAAAGGCTGCTGCTGCTGTTGTTGCAGCTGCTGCAACGACGCTGCTGCCGGAGTTGGTCAGAACCCTGCGACCTGCGCAGGGGACGTCCAGCTTTTGCTGCACTTCAAGCTTGCGCTTGTTTCTTGGTTTGTCTGTTTCGTCAAGACACCCATGGAAACGGAAACAATTACTCATCGAAACAAATGCGTAACTGTCTTATAGAAGTGGGGCTGCATTGTACTTTGTGCGGCTAGCTGTTGCAAGCGATTATCAAGCCGTTCTGTATGCCGACACTTGTTGCTGTTGCTGCTGCGGCCTGTTGGGGATTTGTAGCTCCTGAGAGCCCTGTACTGCGGGCCTGAGAGACCGTTAGGAACGTGAGCAGGAACGGATACACCGCAGACAAGTTCATAGGAGAGTGTCTCGGAGGCCTGCTACTTCGCCGGAATGCGAGCCATGTTGCGGTATACATATAGCTGTCTATGACTTGTGTGGGTGTATATGCATTCATGGAAGTAGATCTCAGCTTTAGCCACTGTTGGGCTTTGAACGTGGTCTGGGATAACTCTAGAGTTTGGCACTGTGGGTAACGAGGTGAGCTCATGACGAATGAGCAGATATAAATCCATGAAACAAACTGGACACGCAAAGCATGTGCAAATGTAGATGAATGGTGATAGATCTATATGTGCAATATATATATATATAATATGTATAATATGTATATGTATATATGTATTTGGGGAGGCACAGAGTCTTCGTGCCTGTACTCCATATGCAAGAACACCAGGGCAGATAACGCGCAATCAGTTGCGTGCGTTTACTAGGCATACTTTCCTGCAGAAGAATCCAAAAAGAAAGGAGGCACCCATCGCTGCTCCACAAAGGCGGAATTAGATCAACTTAAAAGGAGGAGTTGGAAGCCTGGTCAATTGCTTGGAGCAGCGCAGTGCAGCTCCTGCTAGCCGTCGTAAGAGGGCACAAAACAAACAAAGGAACCCTATGGGTTCATATCGGCCTCCACAAATCGGGGAAGAGTGAACACTGATGACCGTAGAGAACATTGTTAATCCTGTTGTTCCAGTGACAGCAGCAGAAGCTGTAGCGGCAACAGCAGCAGCTGAATCGCTGCTGCTGCTACTTATTCTGTCTGCTGCAAAACACGACACTAGTACGCGCAGACAAGTGCTGCGCCCGAAGCGCGCAACCGGTTAAGCTGCAGTTCTGTCGGAAGAAAAACACGGCACATGGTGCTGCTTCTGCAGATGCAGCAACAAAGAAACAGCATCCAAAAAAAACGCGGGGCGCTTCTTAAAATTACCCAGAGCCCGCCCACGGAGGATGTGCGCAGCCTTTTCTTTTTTCTGGCTTCGCTCACGGATGCTATTGTTGAGTTTGCTGGTGCTGGTGCTACTATTCTGATTGCTGAGATTGTTGTGCTGGCATAGGTAGCGCTGGAGGGGATGAGGGGTCTGGAAGTAGTCGATTGGTGAACTAGTTCTAAACAAGTGAACACAGCGGCGCAACCACTGTGAAGCAACAACAAGAGCTGCTGCTGCCGCTTCTGAAGCAAAGGCAGTAGCAGTAACAACAGGAGCCCAAGAGAAACCACCTTGGTTCTTCTTTTACTGCGGCCAACAGCAGCAACACCATCAGCAGCGACTACAGCAGCAAGGGCGCTAACAGCAGCTGCAGAACGGCCTCGGTGGCGCCTGCGCAGCGTCAGCAGCTACGGACGGTGGGAGCGCTTGGTAGTTAGCTTTGCGGGTTGCGGGGGGCGATAAGAGTGCCAACAGCGAGGCCCTTGTAGGCGTCGGCGTTGGAGCCTGGAGCTGATGGGTTCACAATCAGAATAGGGCATTCCCCCGTAAAGGACTCGTCTAGCTGGCCGGCGCCGCCGGCGCCGCCGCGCGAAGTTCCCCAATCTGACAGCCCATCTTGGCAGCGCAGCAGCGGGGTTGCTGCGTACATGGGCAAGATGGGTTGCTGCTCTACGGCCTGCGGAAGACAAAGGCAGCAGAAAAGGAAACAGGGAAAAGTTCACAGCGACCAAACACGACAGATCATCCCAGAAGCAACAGCAACATCATCACAATCGCCCGCAGCAGCGGGACTACCACCATAGCGGCGACAGCACTGCCACCACAGACAGCAGCAGCAACACTGCTGTTATGGACAGCAGCAACGGCGCTTCCGCCAAAGACAGCAGCAGCAGTACAGTACTCCCACCACGGACAGCAGCAGCTGCAGCAGGCTCACCTGTAGAAGCGTGAAGTAAGGGAGCCCTCGCCTAGGCCTGAAAGTTGCTGCTACGACACTCCACAAGCCCAGCTCGAGGAAGACGGTGACAGCATCGGAAAGGTCAGGGCGGTCTAAGATAAGGAGAAAAGAAATGGATGAGAGGCAGGAAACCACAAAGAAAAAAAAGCACGACAGAGCGTGCACTTCGAACATGTTCTCCTTCAGCTCCAACGCCCGCCGCAAATCCTCAAGGCCCGCAGCACGCACGTACTCCAGGCGCAGCTGCGAAACAGCAATAGCAGCAGTAGCAGTTGCAGAAGAATAGCAACAGCAGCAGTAGCAGCAGTAGCACAAGTAGCAGGAGCAGAAGTGGAAGCTGCAGAGGCAGAGTGACGCGAGCTACAGCTCAAAGTACATTATTTGAGCTCATAGCCAGGGCCTGTCCTGCCTGGAGCTACAGCTGCAGCATCGGCTGCAATTTCTTTGGCGGCACCTGCTTGTACTGCAGTTGCTTTTGCTGCAGTTGCTTCTGCTGGTGGTGGTTATTTGGACTGGTATTCTGTGCGCCGCTAGCTGTCGCCTTTTGTGTAATTGCTGCTACTACCGATACAAGAAGAAAGATAATGAGCTCTGTACATGCACCGAAGGCGCAGTGTCTGTACACACTTCAAGGCAACGATGACTGCGCATCTAAAGTTAAGGTGTAGGTGTACCCAGGGAATCATACCCTGATTTTTCGGATGCAGCTGGAGCACGAGGGCAGAATTGTCCCAAGAGTGACCAGCTGGAGAACCAAACGAGCCGGCAAGCATTCCAGGGGGTCCACTTGGCTGACGCTGCTCATGACATACACGGCGCTTATCTGCAGCAGCAACAGCAGCAGCAGCAAATGAGCGGCAAACAGCAATGGAAAACAGCAGCAGCAATTTCTCCCACTTTGTAGAGTGGTGAGGGGCAGCAGAAACAGAAAACGAACTTCAAAACAAGGCAAAAAGGACGGCTAAACACAGAGAATCGTAGCGACGGCGGCCCAAGGTGTGCGTGCGTACACCTTGGGCTGCCGTCGCTGCTCATGCTGCCTGGCTGTTGATTGGCCGTACGTACGGCCAAGTAAGAGCCAGTCAGCATGAATTAAGGGGTAGAGGGAGCAACTGAACGAAGACGACGCGTTATGTATCAACTCAAAGCAGCAAAGTGGTATCAGCAAAAGCAGCAGCAACAGCAGCGGCAGCAAGGGGAGCAGCACGACTAACATCAGAGTCAGTTTGCGGTGTTGTGTTGCCTTACCAGCACTGCCATGGCGATGCTTTCACTGCTGCTGAGTGTTTCTCTGGTGATAAGGTAGCCCTTGCTGATAAGCAAGATGCATGCTACGAATAGGGTTTGAAAAAGCGTCTCGGAAGCCATAACCGCCATGATGATGTACTGGGAGCCCGGCGCATTCCAGGCGGGGCACTGGAGGGCGTACACGACATGTGCAGCAGCAGCTGTGGCCTTCAGAGCCGGCGGCAGCAGCAGCAGCCTGTGCAGCGCAGTCACGTCGCGGCCCCTGTCCTCCCCGCACTGTTGCTGCGACAGCCAAGCCAGCAAGCACCAAAATGGGAGAGTCAGCAGCGACGCGAGCAGCACCGGCTGCTGCGCCCCACAGTCCGCGCCTTTCGAGGGTAACCGGTCCACCAGTACATACAGCGGATCCGCCCCTGCTGCAGCAGCTGCTGCTGCGTGCTGCTTCACCTGCTGCAGCAGCGGGGAGTCTGGCACGGAGGCGACGGGCATAAGGGGCTTGGGAGCGAACACGTTGCCCAGCAAAGGCACCGAGTAGTCCTTAAACAGAGTGTCAGTGAGCAGCAGCGCAGCAACGCCAGAGCCGTTTGCTGCCTTGATTAGCAGCAGCAGATCTTCCTCCTTGCACTGATCAAGCAGCCAAACCCTCTTGTGGATGCTCTCTGGCCGCCGCTCCCGTCCCCGTAAAAAGAAGCCCCTTGCCTCCATTGCCCGCATGGCGCTCTCTTCTTTCTGTCTTGCTGCTACGCTTTCGGCGTCTGCTGCAGTGGCTCCCTCTTCTGCGGTTGCTGCTGTAGCAGCTTCTGCCTCGCGCTGCTGCTGCTGCTGCTCCAGCTGCTGCTGCGAGGGCTCGTGGTCCGACTCCACTGAAAAGTCTGAAATTGGCAGTGAGGTAATGGAGGTTTTGCTTGTCGTGGCACCGCCGAGAGGGCCACTTGGGGGGCCCTCGGGGGGCGCCCAGGGCCCCTTCCCCTCTACCCACAAGAAGGAGCTAAAGGGAAGCATCAGCTTTAATGACTCCCTGCGAGCAGCTCCCGTGCGTTCCATTGCCCAGCGCCAGCTATCGCCCTTTGTAGCTGGCGCAGATGCCTCTGTGCCTGCTGCTGCTGCTGCTGCAGAAACAGCAGCAAGCGGATCCGTCCCTGCAGCCAGCGCTTGCGCGCGCAGCGCTGAAGCTTCTTCTGCAGCAGCACCAGGGACAAAGTGGAAGTCAGTAAGAGCAGCAGAAAACGGCCCACTGTGGTGCCCCTGTCGTAGCCTGCTCCTAAAGGGCAGCAGCCGCGTGGCCAGCCAGTCAAGGGCACTCAGCAGCGACAGGCGCAGAATTTTGGGGCGGAAGTCCAGAGAGGTGGCCGACAGCAGCGTGGGGTCGGAGGCCCCACAGTTGCTGCCTTTATATATCAGTTGCCCCACCACCTCTTCTACGGGGGGCCCCCAGGGGGCGAACTCAGCGTCCACAGACGCAGAAACGCCAAGCAGGGGCCCCCCATGGGGAGACACAAACACCACACGGCAGCAGGCGGGGGAACTCAGCAGAACAACAGCCAAGAGCAATATTTGTGGCAGAAGCAGCGCCAGCTTTCGAGTGGGGACGCCCCTGTGGCGCATCAGAAGGCCGTGAAGGGTCCAAAACTCCTTCTTGGGGCCCAGGCAGAGCCCCCAGGGAGTCCTTACAAGGGACTCCGAGAGAAGAAGGGAAGGTTCATTTTGCTTGGAGACAGAACCATTAATTTCCATTGCAGCTGCAGAGGAAGACTAGCGCGAGGGGGGTCCCCATGGGCTGAGCTGATGCGCCAACTCGGAGCAGCAGCAGCAGCAGCAGCAACAGCAGCTTCAGGTCCCAAAGAGGCAGAAAAAGCAACGCCACTAACTGCGCCAGCAGTGGCAGCAGCAGCAGCAGCTGCGGCTGAAAAAAAGTAGGAGCTACGGTTGACGTTGCGCCTGTGCGGCGGGGACAGGGCGTGCAGTAGCAGCTAGCTGGAGAAACAAATACGTTATGACTAGAACATAAGTTCTGTATCTATTCTTATTTGCAGATAATGAGGAAAAATGGAGAAGAAGAGGGAAAGCAGCTGCCGCGGTCGCTCCTGGCGAGGTATTCGCCTCTTTTGTAGCCCGACGCACGTATATGAGACACAAGTAGGACTGCGACAGCAAGAGAAGAACAAACGACAAAAGTAACTGTACTTAACGTAAGCTAAAAATGCTTTTTCCTTCCCGGGGGCCCTGGGGCCCCAGCTCGCAGCGGCGGTGCTGCCGCCTTGGACCCCGAAGGAAGGGCCCACCTGGTGTCTCAAGTCCCCCTTTGCTGTTCATTAACAGCATAGTACGGTTTAAAATATACTTTTTCTTTATTCAAATTTAGTAGGGTATTCCAAGAGGCTGCGATCCTCTACAAAGCCAATCGAGACTGTCGGCGGCGGTTCGGCAGCTGGGCGCCGACCGCGAGTTCCCTGTTGCACATTTCTCTCTTCCTCGAACTGCCCCATAAACATACTCAATTATAAGCCAAAACTAGAGTCAACTGAATAGACAATGAAGCTGAATACCTCACGAACGCTACCGTTGAGGCGTACCACTTCCTGTACAACTGTGTTCCCTTTCATTTAAGTGAATGAAGCAGAAGTCCACACCACCACAGCATCCGCAGTGAGCTCCGCTTTACGTCGAGCTCCGAGTATAGACCTCATAACAGGCCTTTTGCAAGTACACAAGCGAATACCGATCACAACGGATGCACATGTACGAGCATTCCCTGGACCCTGAAACACCCGCCTGCTTACAAGCGTGGAAAGTCAAATGCTACCATGAATGCATGCACAAATTCACAGCACGCTCTCGCTCTGTGCCTACGCACGTCCACATGTGCAAGTGTGCGTTTCATGCACCGAAGCGTGAACGCAGGCATGCGCCTACACTTGCACGAGCATATGCTTGTCATCAATACATATGTGTATATGCGTGCGTTAGCTTGGTGTCTATTTGGAGGCACACCTATAACTGTGTGGGCGTGTAGCCTTGTACAAACAAACAAGCATCGTTTCATATGTAAGTATGCAAGCACCCTGCATTCAACATTGTGTGTACATGAAGCCGTGTACGGATGTATACATGTAACATGAACGTGCACCTATCGCTGGCCTTGGTTTTGTACTCCAATGCACGCATCTATAGAGGGATCCATTTCAACAAGCTTCCAGGTTTATTTGTGTCCGTCTGGCTTCTACGTGTTCGTCATTATAAATACATTAGGCGCAAGAATATCTAGGTGTGTATCTACTTATGCATGCGTGCACACCTGTTTCTTCTGTGCCTTTACAGGCAGTGCACGCCTACCTAGGGCATCTTGAAGTACCAGCCTGTCCTCGCTGCGCTCTTGTCCTTAAATTTCCATTTTCTTTAAATGAAACAAACAAAAACTGAAGTTCATGAGTTGAAGCGACCTTCCCCACCAGCCGGCCTACAGGGGGCCTCGGTATCTATGCAAACACCCAGGCGGATAGGTCTGAGCACCACGTCTGCTTTTCCTTTCTTTGTGTGCTACGACTAGCCCCACGTGTTACACCGCATGACAGCAGTACAAAAGCTGCAGTCAAGTGCCCTGCGGCTGCTGTTACAGCCGCAGCAGCCGCTGCTGCTTGTTTGCTGCTGGAAACAGCAGCAATAGAATAAACAGCAACGAACTAGAACGGGCAAAAGAAGCGAGCAAGAAGCAATAATCAACAGAAAGAGAAACAGCAATTCACCAGCCCCACCGCTGCTCAGTTCGGAACTGAGCTTCTGCAGCTGCTGTCACTGTTATTGCTGGCCGTTAGTATGGCTTATTTCAGCAGCAGCAACGGATGCTACCGCAGTAGCCATGTATCGCCGCCGTTTGCCGCTGAAAGTAAGAGAATATCTGAAGACCCAACAGCGAAATTGCACACGCAGATTAACTCGCAGCTGCAGCAGCAGCTCTTAATGGTTACGTCACGGGCTGCGCCTTTGCTGCAGTTGTCCTGCAAGGGCAGGCATAAAATCCGTTCCTTCCCACCGACTGCTGCCTCCGTTGCTGTTACAGCTGCGATGCTGTTGTTCCCGGCGCTGCCGCCGTCTCTGCAGGTGCTGCATTGCCTGAATGTCTGGTGCTTCCTGCGGCAGAAAGTTCAGTTCGACTGACAGCCTGTGCTACTGCAGCAGAAGCACCATGTGCTCTATCCAAGTCAGAACGGGGCACATGCGAGGAAGCTTGCTGCGGCATAGCTGCCGCTTTCTGCAGCTTGCTGGAGCTTTCTGCTGCTGTTGCTGCTGTTATCTCGAAACTGGTCTTTGCCGCGACGGCGAACAGGAATCCCGACCCCAGTGAGGCCGCGCTACCCCATGAAGTTGCTGCCTCAACGGCAGTTGTAGCAGTTTCTGCTGCAGCTGCTGTTGCTAGCACTGGCTTGTCCGCTAAAACTCCGGTAGTCACTGAAGTACAACCTGCTGATACTTTATTGCCCGCTGAA